>NC_045175.1:19146017-19173517 GCF_900700415.2 Clupea harengus | reverse complement strand
CTTTTCATGCATAGAATTTTTCCGACTTTTGCGGCGAATGACAACCTGAAATCCAATCGCAGAGAGTTTTCCTCCTTCACGCGTGTAAAGGAATGGGTATTTAGTTTATCAAAAAAGGGAACCGTCTTTTGTGTCATCATATTAGACAGTGATACAAGGGGGTTGAGGAACAGAGATTTGTACACGTTGCAACACAGCGCAAATTACGCAACTGCACAAGTAGTGTAAGACACTTCAATCAGTCAATCGCGAGAAGGCTGTTCCGTGTAAGAAGCAAAGCATGTGGTTTATGATATTTTTGGTAAGTAGGAAGCTCAGTTCATTATCTTTTTATAACAAAGGCAAGCAAAGATACAGTCCGATGGCCTGGGTCTTTGGTATGCACGGAGCTCAACGGTGTTTTCCGACTTTAGTGATGACGCAATAAACAACGTCGTTTTTAGAGGAAAAGTTTCTGAATCTCACATCCAGGAATCAGTCTATTGTGTAAACAGTTAGCAATACATTAGGTTATCAGAATCGTTAACAGCTGAGAAGGCTATGCGTAGCCTATACGCTGCAAGTCAAAAATATTTAACTCTGGTTTATTCAGGCGAAGGAAACCAGCAACCATTAACTGATGTTAATGTTCTGTCACAGCATGTAGTAAAGGTGATTACATTATTTTGTGGTAGGCTTGTGTCTTTTATACTGTGCCGTGTGTTAAAACATAAGTGATGTGTGTAAGCAGCTAGGAAGACGGAGAGAGAGAACTGAACGTTCTTCGCTGTTATTGATTTGCCCAATGTTCTTCTATGGAAAATATTCTGTTACGTTCCTCATTTCACAGAACATCCCCGAGATTAGTAATGAACCACTGTGCAATGTGCACACATCTACATCGTGTCAGTGTGTTTATTGTTGTATCCTAAGTTAATAGTTTAAAGAAATTGGCGTGTTTGGACAATCTTCTGGTATTCTATTTGTAGCGGACCGTGTCATTTACTACAACAGAAGTGACAGGTTGGTTGTGTGTGTAGAGAGAGAGAGAGAGAGAGAGAGAGAGAGAAGAGAGATACTTTTGTAATAACGTCTTTGCCTTTCCTTATTTGTACCTGAATATTGCAACAAAAACCACAAAATATGGTAATGCAGTTCACTGTCAGCATCAATATTTCGTCAGCTTGTCATTATTGTAAGTTGCCTGTTTTTGAATGTTGTCCTTGTCCGTTTAGGGATTACATCATTATAGTGTGATCTCTTACTCCACACCAACACATAATTCCCCCAAAACAAGAGAGAAACAAACATAAGATATCTCGTTTTGTTCGTACAGAGGATGTGTCACACAATGTCTCTAGGAGGATTAAACTTGGGTGTCTAACATTATGACAGATAAATGACAGTTAATCATAACATACATTCACTGGTCTTAATACACACCAAATATGAAGACTAATGTTAGATATTGTATCATTAAACAAATTAAACATGTGGAATATATATATATATCACACTGATTTAAAACCACAAGACGGGGCGTGACCAGGAAAGGTGCACACATATTTGCACATACACCCAATTATTAACTCACTGCCATACCAATTTCACTGATATTTCTTATTTTACCTCTACAATCAAACATCACTTTACTATTAGAAATTATGACATTAATAAAGCCTTATTTTCACAACACATGGTATATACAACAATTTGTAACATGTCATATTGTTACTTGGAAAATATTCTGTAATATTAGAAATTATGACATTAATAAAGCCTTATTTTCACAACACATGGTAAATACAACAATTTGTAACATGTCATATTGTATGTGTATGTATATATATACTGTATATATATACAGTACATATAAATAGATTGATGAATAGATCAATATATATGTATAGATGTGTATATAGATATAGATATATCGATATAGATATGGATGGATATGTATAAATGTTTTTTTTTCTATTTTCCTCAGGAGCATGTATAAGCCTTTGCAATGGGTTCCCCCCACAGCACTCCCAAGCAGAGAAAAAGCAGAGAAGAAGAAGGGACCGGGTTGGGCCTTAGATCCACCACCGCACCCTACCCACAGGGGCCTGCAGTTGACACACCTCAAACAGCCATTGCGGCTCAAAGACATGGGGAGGTCAACACTCCTGTGTCCACCATGACGGCTCAAACACACGGAGTGGTCAATGCGCCCCAGATTGCTCACAGTCATTTTCAGGGAGCTGTCACATTTAATATGGTGACACACATGCATAGCACAGGTTTGTTGCAGTCAGCGTTTACCTTCCATCTCCGTCCATCCCCTTTGTCAGGAAATGAAGTGTTTGTCTTACTGGTCTACACGGGTTATGTCACACATCTGAGTACAACTTGTTAAAATGTTGGCAATGGATTTGTGCACATATCTGTCCAAAGAAAGTAGTGTTTCTTATAAACTGCCCTGCAAGCAAAACAGCTGTAACCGGTGATGTAAGTTGCATTGCTAAAACAACATTTTCACAGGCAAGGAGAGCTAATATTTAAGTTATATACCAAGGAGAGCTAATATTTAAGTTATACACCAAGGAGAGCTAATATTTAAGTTATATACCAAGGAGAGCTAATATTTAAGTTATATACCAAGGAGAGCTAATATTTAAGTTATACACCAAGGAGAGCTAATATTTAAGTTATATACCAAGGAGAGCTAATATTTAAGTTATATACCAAGGAGAGCTAATATTTAAGTTATACACCAAGGAGAGCTAATATTTAAGTTATATACCAAGGAGAGCTAATATTTAAGTTATACACCAAGGAGAGCTAATATTTAAGTTATATACCAAGGAGAGCTAATATTTAAGTTATATACCAAGGAGAGCTAATATTTAAGTTATACACCAAGGAGAGCTAATATTTAAGTTATACACCAAGGAGAGCTAATATTTAAGTTATATACCAAGGAGAGCTAATATTTAAGTTATATACCAAGGACAGCTAATATTTAAGTTATATACCAAGGAGAGCTAATATTTAAGTTATATACCAAGGAGAGCTAATATTTAAGTTATATACCAAGGAGAGCTAATATTTAAGTTATATACCAAGGACAGCTAATATTTAAGTTATATACCAAGGACAGCTAATATTTAAGTTATATACCAAGGAGAGCTAATATTTAAGTTATATACCAAGGACAGTTAATATTTAAGTTATATACCAAGGAGAGCTAATATTTAAGTTATATACCAAGGAGAGCTAATATTTAAGTTATATACCAAGGAGAGCTAATATTTAAGTTATATACCAAGGAGAGCTAATATTTAAGTTATATACCAAGGAGAGCTAATATTTAAGTTATATACCAAGGCCATGTGTCTGATGTCTGGAGATTTCAGACAGTTTCCTTACTGCAGTTACATTCCTGCACTCCTTTTTTCTATTTCTTATGTAAAGTAGTATTTATTGTTACACTAGGTCTCTATTGCTCGTAGCTTGACTGTTCTCTCCCTTGGACGTCGCTTTGGACAAAATTGTCTGCTAAATGTAAATGTAAATGTAAATGTAAATGATGTCTGGAGATTTCAGACAGTTTCCCTACTGATTACTTTTCAGAAAATGCAGCAGAGGAAGATTTACGCAGAGCAACTGGGGCTTTGAAAGGAGGTATTGAAACCCTTCATTTTCATGCAGACATACATAGACGTACAGTACATTAACATTTACATTCATATATACATGAATTATAATATATAATGTTGAAGGGACCATGGTATAATATATATATATATATAAAATAGTGTGTGTGTTGGTATAGAATGGATTCCTACATTGGACATTTTTATACTGAGTCATATAGACTTAAACTGATGAGATTATATTATAGCCTTAAACTGATGAGATTTCTTTTGTTGTTGTTGTTGTTTGATAGCTGAAGATGCCGATGTGCAGAAAGTGTCTGCCAAGCTAAAGTCTAACCTGAAGAAGAGGTTTGAGAACATATTCGAGGGCATTGCCAAGCGAGGAAATCCAACTCTATTGAACCGGATTTTCACAGAGGTCTACATCACAGAGGGAGAGAGGGAAGTTGTTACTGATGAGCACGAGATCTGGCAGAGGATGCCTGAAGCAACTCAGAAAAACATATTGAGAGGAGATAGTTTTGGTAGGTACAGCAGTGAGCATGAGGTGTGGCATCTGGACGCAGCGGCCCAGGCACACACCTGTCAAGAACCTGCCATCAACTGCAATGACCTCTTCAAGCTTCGGCCTGGTCAGGACTTGCGCATCAGAACCGCGCTAACAAAGGGGGTGGCCGGAATCGGAAAAACCGTGTCTGTTCACAAGTTCATTTTAGACTGGGCCGAAGAGAAGGCCAATCGGGATGTGGATTTCATTTTTGTCCTTCCTTTCCGCGAGCTGAATCGCTATCAAGACGACCAGTTAAGTCTTCACGGGCTCCTTAAGATCTTCCACCCTGAGATTAAACTCATGAAAGACATGAAGAAATACGATGAAGCCAAAATCGTGTTCATATTTGATGGTCTGGATGAAAGTCAGTTCCCTTTAAGGTTTCAGAGCAACAAGTTTGTTGCAGACCTTGCACAGAGATCATCGCTGGATGAGCTGCTGACCAATCTCTTCAAAGGTAATCTCCTTCCTTCTGCCTTCATGTGGATAACATCACGACCAGCTGCAGTTCACCGGATCAGCTCTGAGTGTTTAGATCGAGTAACGGAGATACGAGGCTTCAGCGACCGCCAAAAGGAAGAATATTTCAGGAAGAGGGTTTCCGACCAGAGTCAAGCTGATACAATCATCTCGCACATCAGAGCATCCAGGAGCCTCCACACCATGTGCCACATTCCAGTTTTCTGTTGGATCACCTCAACCGTTCTGGGAAGAACGCTAGGTGGTGCAATCGGCGGAAACATTCCATACACGTTAACGGGAATGTACACTCGTTTCCTGCTCATCCAAACGAATGTGAAGAACCAGAAGTTTTATGGGAAAGATGAGAGGGATTTAAGAGGACTATCTTCATCCGATGTCCAAATCCTTCTCCGGATGGGAAAACTAGCCTTCGAAAACCTTGAGAGGAGCAATCTCATATTCTCTGAAAGAGACCTCAAAACGTACGGCTTGAACACTGAGGAAATATCGGTACACTCTGGACTTTTCACAGCAATCCTCAGAAAGGAGGACCCTATGTGTAAAGGGCAGTGGTACAGCTTTGTACACCTGAGCGTTCAGGAGTTCCTCGCCGCTCTCTATGTGTTCCTGTCCTTTGTCTGTGAGAAAGCCAATCCCTTTCAAAGAAGCTCGGACAGGACTATCACAGATGAGGAATTCTGGGGTGTCTCGCCTCACAACATGACAGGACTTCCCAAGAACGACGTTCAGGGTGCCACCAAGGCGGGTCAGAATACTGGGAACCAACCATTTACTCACGAGAAGTACCTATCCTACGTGCTAGATGACTCCGACTGTGACTCTGAGGATGAGGCTTTGACAAAGGCACAGACGTTCTTAGGGCAACAAGAACCATACCAGCCATACCAGCACATGCTACAGGACTTGGCCACACTGCATGACTTGCACAGGGTTGCAGTGGACAGGTCTTTGGAAAGCAGTAATGGCCATTTGGATCTCTTCCTCCGGTTCCTGCTTGGACTCTCGCTGGAAGCCAATTACAGCCTCCTCAGATGCCTGTGTTTGCCACCAGGTACCAGTCAGGAGAACATCTGGAGAACCACACAGTACATCAAACACAGGCTGGGAGTGGAAGACCAGAGGAAATGCCCTACTCCTGAAAGATGCATCAACCTCCTCCACTGCCTCTCTGAGGTGGGTGACATCACAGTGGTGAGGGAGATCCAGTCATACCTCACCTCCAAGAATGTTCCGGAGAAGAAGCTTACTGCGGCTCAGTGTTCCGCCTTGGCCTACATGATGTTGACCTCTCCGAATGTATTGGATGAGTTTGACCTGAAGAGCTACAGGACATCTGCAGGAGGTCGCCGAAGGCTGATTCCATTGGTTAGGTGCTGCAGAAAAGCACTGTGAGGATAACAATATACCACAACAACACCCATGGCAGTGGAATGTGTTAGATACAGTTCTATCTCTTGTGATGTATTATTGTTCAAACTTAAAAAATCTCAAACATCCCCATCATATCCCTTGCTTGCAGACTTGCCAATTGCCAACTCACGCGGAGATGCTTTGAGACGGTCTCCTCAGTCCTTCAGTCGGCTGGCTCCCCTCTCAGAGACCTGGACCTGAGCCACAACTTCCTGGTCCCGCAGACGCTGGAGAAACTCCGCGCTGGTCTAGCCAGCCCCCACTGCAGCCTGGACTCTCTGAACCTCGGCTGCATCAACCTGGAGCAGTCGGGGGCGGCGCTGCTGAAGGCGGCGCTGCTGGGACCTCATCCTCAGCCTACCTGTCTCAGGTAAGGAACACACTCTGCCCTCGATAGGGAATGCAGGTCAAGTGGTCATGGTTTCAGCTGTGTGCCATAAGGAAGTCTTTCACCCGCACTCTACAGCATGTTTCAGTCGGTGAGAATTCTGCTACCTTCCATCCTGTAGTACCCACCCGTACCTGAGAAAACTGTAGGAACTTTAGAGAAACAAAACAGTCTCTTGGTAGAGGCTATTAATGAAACCTTGACTTCAGTATTGCGACTGTTCATCTATCCGTACCAGGCTACATACTATTACATACTTAAAGAAATGCCTGTGTTTTTTTCCTTAGACTCAGTGGCTGCTATCTGAGAGCCTCTCGGTATTATTATTATTATTATTATTATTATTATTAATGAAACCTTGACTGTGTGACCTTCATGTTCATCTATGCGTACCAGGCTACATTCTATTACATACTGCCTTCTGAAAGAAATGTCTGTGTTTTTTTCCTTAGACTCAGTGGCTGCTATCTGAGAGACGACTGCAGTGAGATCCTTCTTGCAGCTCTTCAGTCAGAGAAATCCAGACTGACCCTACTAGACCTCTCCTACAGCCGCATGACTGACACCGGAGTCACACGTGTCCTGACTGGACTTGCGAGTCCGAACTCCAAACTTCAAACACTGAGGTGAAACATGTAATATAGCATATATATATATATATTTATTTATATATATATACTGTATATATACATTTATCTATCCATCTTTCAATGTCTCGTGATTCCGAACTCCAAACTTCAAACACTGAGGTGAAGCATGTTATATAGCATATGTATATATATATATATATATATACTGTATATATACATTTATCTATCCATCTTTCAATATGTCTTGTGATTCCGAACTCCAAACACTGAGGTGAAGCATGTTATATATCACTGCTATATCTATGTCTATATCCATTCATTAATTTATCTATTCATCTTTCAATATGTCTGTTTGTCTGTCCTAAAGTAAATCCCGTCCGCCATCCACAAAATCAAATCTATCAGTATGCCCATGTACTCAATAATTTGACGAACTGTAAACATCTGCAGGTTGGGACGCTGTGCGATGACTGAGCAATCCTGTGAGGCGCTGGGCTCTGTTCTACCGCTGTCCTCCCTCAGGGAACTGGACCTGAGTGGCAGTGGTGTGGGAGACGAAGGGGTGAAACAGATCTTTTCCGGAACATCGACTCGGCTGGAAACATTGAGGTGGTTTTCATATTATTGCTCTGACCGTTGCTCTACAAATGGCCCTGCATGCAAATAAAGTCAGCGTTTTTTTTATTAAGATTCTTATATTTTTCAAATGTAAAAGATTTGAACCCATATCAGCGTGATCAACTTGTGTTGCGTATCACGGACAAAGCACATTCCTGCCTGTACAGGGATCGAACTTGGGAATGGGAGGCAGTTGTGCTAGCAAGGAGGCTATAACCCACGGGTGCTAGCAGGTGCTAGCATTTCCTGCATGCACATCTCTTAATGTGTTTTGGGTAGAGCTTAATCATCGCACAGCTGTGCTCCCTCTGGCTTCCATTACATTACACTGGCTTCCTTCCATTTCGTTTGTTATAGCGTCTTATAACTGTGACTTAAGTTGTCTTTTCAGCAAAGTTCTTATGGATGGCTATGTAAGCCAGAAGTGTTTCAGTGTCCGTTTCTTTTTCTCAGACTGAGGGAATGCTATATATCAGACGGTGCTTGTGATGTACTGGCACAGACCCTGAGTTCCCCTGTGCTGAAGGAGTTGGACCTGCGAGACAACCATCTCAGAGACTCAGGAGTGAAGCTGTTGTGTGTTGGCCTGGCAAAGCCAGTCTGCACCCTTCAGTCTTTAGGGTAGGGAAAGACAATATGACACTGTAGTAAATATCAAATTGTATTCTCATAGCATACATTTTATAATATATATATATATTACTGTATATAATATAACTATAATATATATTATACATAATTATAGTATTATATATATTATAATTGTAATTCATATGATTATAATATACCATAATTATTATAAATGTTATATGTCTATCTAGATGATATTTTATATCTTTCCTTGCTTGTGGGCTAAAACCCATTAAGCTATCATACAGACACCACATTTTTCCCCCCAAGATGATATATTTCCTATAGAGATCCACACAAGGCGTAAATGTGAGCACAATCAGTGAATATGTAACCAAGCTGTGTACTTGAAGATGTGTGTTTACATTCAAGTACGAGTGAGATTATAACATGGGGGTATATCTTCCCTTGCTCATAGGCTCTCTGGTTGCCTAGTCACAGAGGAAGGTTGCCGTTATCTGGTCTGTGCCCTCAAAACAAACCCCTCTCGCCTGCAAACGCTGGACATCAGCTACAACCACCCAGCGGGGTCTGCAGTGACAATGCTGTCTGGAGTACTGCAGGATCCCAACTACAAACTGGCAACACTGAAGTAAACACACTTCTCCGTATATTTTAATACTGGAGGATCCTAACTACAAACTGGCAACACTGCAGTAAACACACGCCTCAGTATATTTTAATACTGATGATGTTTTTAAGTTGATTGGTTGAAACATCTAATAGAAATCTCAGGTGTTTACTGTAAATAAGTAACAATAGTGAATAATGGTGAAAATGTCAATAACCAATGAGTTAAATGTTTTGATAAACTGTCTTTGTTGAACACATTATTCTCTCTCTCTCTCTTTCTCTCTATGTGTATGTGTGCGATTCATATTACACAGCATGAAAGATGGTGGGACGCAAAGGGTTAAACCAACGATGAGGAAATGTAAGTGTTTCTGCAATATTCATGTTTGATCAACTGCGTATGACCTTGACCAAGGTCATAGCCAATGTGGATTCAACAAGCATTTGTTAGCATGTATGTGCTATCTGATAAATACAAGTTTTTGACTGACAAGTCATAAGTTACTTGAGGTGAAAATTAAAATTTTCCTCAAACACAGATGCACATCAAAACATGACTTTGGAAAGAACATCGGAAATGTCCGCATTGTGTAGATTAGAATAAGCCTCAAATTGTTATACACTCTCAGTCATGATCAACTAACGATCAAAGGCATATCATTTGTTCATTTCGAGATTCTGAAAAGTGAATATTGACTGATTTCTTGTGGTGTAGGTGTTTGCAAACAGCCCCCATTTTTCCAAGTATTCTTGTGTTCACATTCTCACGTTTCACATGTTCTACCTTCAGACGCTTGTGAACTAACCCTGGACCCAGACACCAAACACCAGGAGCTGTGGCTGTCCAAGAACAACAAGATGGCCATTATAACAAAGTACCACCTCTTTGCTCTTGGGGAGAAAGCCAGCTGGTTCGGGGTGAGCTGTTGTGAAGGCCTCACAGGGGGACGTTTCTACTGGGAGGTGGAGTGGACCGGGGCGGTTGTGGTCGGTGTGAAGCACAAGGGGAAAGACTCGAGGTACCACAAAGAGTCCTGGAGCCTCTACTGCAACTCCCGTAGCTCACAATATGAGGCGAGCCACAACAACGGCTTCTTCAAGATCGACATGGCCGACAGAGAGTCCAGACGAGTGGGGGTGTACCTCGACTGGCCGGCCGGCACGCTGTCCTTCTACACGGCGGCGGCAGGCGCGGCTTCTGAAAGGCTCACACACCTTCACACTTTTCACAGCGCTTTCACTAAGCCTCTGTACCCTGAGTTCTTCCTGTACGACATGCCAGATGCGTCTGTTGCCATTGTCTCTGAGTAGCCAGACAAAAGCTGCTCTGTAACAGACAAGATCATGAACTCAGTGTGCATTTTGGTGTGGGTCGGGAGCAATGTTTGTAAATTTGCGCTTGTTCTTTTCACAGTAAGCATTTTTTCCCACTAGAGGGAACTAGCGGGCTGTTTGAGAACATTTAAACCACCAGGTACTGCCCCTGTAGGGCCTTTTCCAGGGACGATTTTTGGGGAGTGTGTTTGGGATCTTTTTGGATGTGGTGTGGATTGATAGTGTGAGCTCAAATGGAATTTGATGTATAAAGTCCATATATCTACTTTCTGTTGCTGTAAAAAAAATGATAAAGTACATGTATCTACTTTAGTTTATGTGTTTACTGAAGAAATATATAACTTTGACATTCATGCCGTTTAGAAAGAATGAAGTGTAAATGATTGAAAATAACGTTAGTGTTGGGTTATCCTTCATTACCAAATGTACAGAAAATAATTTAGACTATTCACGAATATGGAATAGAGGACCAACAAAAAACTAATTCTAGATTTGGCAACTTTAAAGTCTACTACAATTAATATGTGTAAACTAATAAAAAAAGCAATTTTGATGTAGAGAGTGCGCAGGTATTGTTACACAATAAGCCGTCAGAGACACTACTACAGCTGGTCCGTCCATTTCTTTACAAGAAAAACGATAGAGCCAATCAGAGGAGCGTCCTCTTCTATGCCCGCTACTGATCAAGGCACGGGTTGTGCATACCAGCATAGCACGAAGGAGTGTTTCATTAGTACATGTGAGAGTGTCTCAGTAGTGAGTGTGAGAGTGTCTCAATAGTTAAGTCCTAAACGGCCCCTCATACATACCAAACTTGGAACAGCACCTGGTATGCAGGAAGACAGGTTTCACAGAGAGTATGGTTGTGGGCCTGTCATGCGGGCGTACTTGGTTTGCGAAGTTTGCTAAACAGCAATGAATTTTCTTTTGAAAACTCAACTACTGCTGTGAGGTTGGATTTTTAACCTGCGGATCTTTATGTTTGAATGTGCGTGTGTGTGTGTGAGAGAGAACGAGAGAAAGAGAGAGATTCAAGAGAAAAGGGGATCTTTGGAGGCGGATCATTTTTCATATTATCCTACATCTAATCAGGATCATGGAACAATCTAGAGCAGTGGTTCTCAAAGTGGGGGGCGCGCCCCCCTGGGGGGGCGCGAACACTCTCCAGGGGGGGCGCGATGTCACAGACGGAGAAAAAAAAAAACTACCGCCGACCTGTCACTGGTTAGTGAAAGCTCCCTCAGTGGCGAAATGCAAGGGGCTGGACTGACCCAAACAAATCAAATACGGTTTTGCTCCTGATCCACCAATCAAAACAGAGTTTTTTCATTTGAACGCGAGTTGCACCTAAGTTTCCGAGTATAAAAAAAAAACGCAGGCATTGGTAAGCTCTCACCCTGAGATGACTCTGCAGAGTTTGTTCAATTTCTCTTGTTTCCTGTATCATTCAGATATTCATTGCTTTATAAACAGTCTTTTTAAAGACTCACTCCTTCCTTAGTAATACCTTACTGCGCTTGCAGTAGGTCTATTCGTAGCCTATTCTAAGGAGTAATTTGCCCCAGTCTTTTGAAAAAGCTCGTAGCCCCGAGAGCTAGCCTAGCTTGCTACCTTTTTCCAACTGCAGCTAGCCCTTTTCTCCTTAACACCTACCTTTATATTTTTGTATCATCCACCGTGTTGCAACAAATAAAACACCAGCACTTGAATACTATTTTGTGCTGTCCCCGTCTACATTGTGTACAGTTAGTTTTGTTAGGAATCATTGCCTAGCACAGCCTTATCCTTATCCATGTCGTTCACAACCACACATACAAGAACACGACGTTGAAATTAGAACCTTATTAACTTCACACACACTGTATCAGCAAACAAACACAACTATGGACACGTTTCTGATTCGTAAAAGTCAGAAAGAGAAGCCTGTGGACTTCTTTAAACATGAATGTGATGGCCTCCAGCAACAACGAACCACCATCTCCAAGCAGTGTCTGGAGGCATCTTATGTAGTTGCTCATAGAATTGCTAAGCTTGGCCAACTCCATACAATTGCCGAAACACTGATTTTGCCGGCCGCGCAAGACGTGTAGAATAGAAGCTAAACTCATCGCAATACTTATGTCAAATGACATTGTATCACGCCGAATATCAGAAATCAGTTTGGGTCCTATTTCAAAGAGGACTACCGTTCATTCGCCTAAGTTCGGGATCCATTTCTCTGCTCAGCAGACGAGCTGTCAATAGACATGAAAGAGCAATTGAAGAGTGACAGTAGACTTAAGCATCTCCCCTATTTCGTCATTCTGGATAGCAATGATCACCTTTGCGACATAGTCTTAAAAATGCTCATCCTTTTCGCGTCGACATATTTGTGCCAGGCAGGCTTTTCAAGACTGACTGCGCTCAAAACTAAATACCGCAACCGCGCACAGATCGAGGATGACCTGAGGATATGTTTTCAAACATTGCCCCAAGATTTGAGAACCTTTGCAGTGCAAAGCAGGCTCATGTCTCACATTGACAGACCTGTAGGATTTTTTTTGTAAAGATCACAAGAGGCCCATAATAATAACAGTATCCAAATTATAGCAATAATAACACTAATTATTATTATGATAATAATACAATAATAATAATTGGTCGATAGTCATTAATTATAATAATAATAACATAATGATGGTGATAATAATGAATAGCCTACTAATAGGCCTACTATTACTGATAATAATAACAATAATAATAATAATAATAATAAATAGTTATAATAATTGTCTGTATGGGCCTAACAATAGCCTAACCTTGACATGTCAGGCCTATCAATAACAATATGCTATCTATCTATCTATCTATCTATATATGGTGGTGTAGTTGAGGGTGGTGGCGGCGGGCCACGCGCTGGGGGGGCCCCAACTACCCCTAACCAGCTTTGGGGGGGCCCAGCTTGCAAAAGTTTGAGAACCCCTGATCTAGAGAATGAGTGACGACAAAGTGCAACACGGCAGGTTGAATCGGCTAAATACGCATAACCAGTGGTCTAAGCGTACAGTGGCTGAGTGCTTGCTGAAGTAGCAACG
Source organism: Clupea harengus (assembly GCF_900700415.2). Classification (NCBI taxonomy): domain Eukaryota; kingdom Metazoa; phylum Chordata; class Actinopteri; order Clupeiformes; family Clupeidae; genus Clupea; species Clupea harengus. The sequence continues at coordinate 19,160,246 of NC_045175.1, read as the reverse complement.
AAGGGGACTGAGACGGTAAGCTCGTGTCTGTTTACTTATTTTCGTAGATTCAGGCCAACATGTTGAGTGTTGTCAAGAACTGTCTATTAAGTTAAAGTGTGTGTGTTGTGTGTGCGGGAAGGCATTCAACTGTTGTGTAATAAGTGGCGTGGTCTGTAACGAAATAATTGCTTGTGTTCATTTATTATTTTATTATCAATTTGTTTTGTATTTTAGGAATTGTAAGCTATGTATTCGTTTGGTTTGTGTTTAAAAAAAAATGTTTTAACCATAGGCTATTGTATTCTATTCTATAATGGTTAGCTGAGGTGGGAGTATTTGGAACATTAATGACCTGTTTGCTTTGAACAGACCGATATCTGAGATGGGTGCATCCAACTCCAAACTCTTTTCGGCAGACGCAAGAAAGACAAGGTGCTCTCGTGGACTGGCCTGAAGAGAGCGCTGTCGTTCAAAAAACAGAAGCGGAGAAAAAACTTTCTGGAAAAGTTGTCTATCGGCAACAACAGAAAAGGGTCTCTGTCTCTCAAAAGATTGTCGGTCCCAAATATCCGGAAAAGCACCAGGAAAAGCTCGCAATCTCCGAAGAGATTCTCCCTGTTTGAACTTTGAAGGATGCAGTGCAGGTTAGAGGTGGCCATTTTTCAAATCATTACTTGTTAAAATATATGGAGTGTGTGTGAGAGAGAGGAGAGGGTCATCTAGGTTCAGAATAAATAATCTTCAATTCAGCTGGACAAAAGAAATCTGTTGATTCAGCGGATGAATGTGGAAGGAGTTAAATTAACTTTTTTTTTTTAAATTAAATGTATTTTGTTATTTTTTTTTTTATTGCTGAGAAATGGCCAACTACACTGTAAACTATCTGCGTTGCAGGATATCCACTCACGGCACTCAGAGGTCAGGTACTAAATATAGAAAAGCAGCACAGACTACGATGACCAACCCCCGACAACCCAGCGTCTGAGTAGAGGTTTTCGGACTGTAGCTGCCACAGGTGCCTGTGAAAAGACTTGGTTTTTCTACTTTAGCTGGTTTGTTTGCCTCTTTAAATCTATTATTTTATTAAAAATAAATACATATTTTGCTGACACCACTACAGTACACGTGTGTCGTTACTGATGGAGACCGGTGGGGACTAGTGGAGAGTACAGTTACTGGAGAAGCAAAGGGTCACCATCATGTGGTTCATTAATACAGAGGAAGTACGTGTGTGTGTGCGTGTGTCCGTGTGTGCGTGCGTGTGTGTAATACAAGGCTACTGATGAAAATGTATATCTGCAGTCACATTGGATGGAAGTACAAAGCAAAGAAAAAAAAAAAGAAAACATTTTGGAAAAGAAAAAAGAAAGAGAGAGAGACAGGAACATTATTGAGAGATTCCCTTTAATGGCATCCACCTTCATCAACTGATATGAATGTATGTATATCTTAAAGTAGAAAGTTCGAGGATAAGGCACTTTAACTTTAACACTGCTATGAAATCTCATGTCAAGTCAAACATTGCAGTAATTTTATCTGTGCTCAGTGTGAGACAGACCTAGCGAGGACAGTGCGAGACAGACCTAGCGGCGGCCATCTCTACAGGGGTTGATACAGTATATATACAGAAATATGATATGAATTAGCCTAAAGACCTATGTTCATAACTTTGTCAGCCAGAGCCAAAAAAAAAAAAGAAACTAAAACTAAATTCAAGTAGAATGAGCTGACTGTAGCTACAACGCATCTCTCTCCGTCTTGGAGAAACAGGTAGCTCTGTCAACATGCCTGGAGGCATGATAATCATCATGAACACACAGACATGCGGACACACACACACACACACACAGGCACGGAACCAATACAAACACATATCCAACTTGTTCTCTAAAAACATAATCTCTTTCTTAAAAGGCAAAGTTAGCATCAGCTAAAGGCAAACACGGCTAATAGGCTAACCCCCCAAAAAAACAACACCACCACTTCAACAAGGATACACATATACACGTCAGCATTACAACTCCTGCCCCAAAATGTCTCCATTTGACAAGGTATAATTTAAAAACCAAACTGAATAAAAATTTAAGTTTTGGAGGCAGATAAAACTGCACTGGATGTGGGTTCAGTTAGCTGCTAAGCTCCCAGCGGAGTGAGCCCAGAACCATCCTTAAAAAAAAAAGTTAAAAAAGAAGTTACTCTTATTTTATTGGCTCTTTCTATGCATCCTTCCATTATTCAACTAACATCCCTTTTCTTCCCTGAAGACAGTCATTCACTCCCTCCCTCACCCACCCACCAAATGTGCCCTCCTGGAGACGACCACCCCTCCCCCCTCCCCACCCCTCCCCTTCGAGTCAATTAACTGGATCAATAGGGTGGATCAATCACTTCATCTATTTAATCCATCAATTCATCAGTCCATCCTTTGGTGGTTCAATCCATTTCATCCTTCAGTCCAGAGTTGACTTGCTTAGCTTTCTGAGGAGCTCAGAAGGTTCTCCGCTTGGCCCAGTTCCAGCCGAGTTCCGTTCGGTTCCTTCTGGTTCTGGTCCTTCACAGGCTACAGAGGCAATGGCAGAGAGAGAGAGAGAGAGAGAGAGAGAGAGAGAGAGAGAGAGAGAGAGAGAGAGAGAGAAGATGGAGGGAGAGAAGGGTAAAGAGAGAGGGGAAGAGAATATGTAGAGAGAGAGAGAGGGGAAGAGAAGATGTAGAGAGAGAGAGGGGAAAAGAAGATGGAGAGAGGGAAAGAGAGAGAGAGAGAGAGAGAGAGAGAGAGAGAGAGAGAGAGAGAGGGGAAGAGAAGATGGAGGGAGAGGTGGAGGAGTGAAGAGCGTGGACAGGAGAAGAGTTTGGTAAGGAAGATGTAAAGAGGATTACTCATCATCATCATCATCATCATCATCATCACCACCATCACATGCCGGACATACATTTAAGTGTAGAATATGTCAAATTAGTAGATTTAACAACTTCTGTTTGATGGTCTACTATATTTTCATTTTTGTCATTGACTTAAAATGGGTGGCTTCTAAAATCATTGAAGATTAAAGATCGCTTCAGGAAGAGGTGTGCTGTAATCATCTCTGTGTTGAATGGCTACAATTTTTAGCTGATTGGGATGAAAACATTTCTTATATATTTTTTCTGATACAGGATATAACATGACTAAATGTGACTTCATGCAATTTCAGTGATTTCATGTTGAGGATTACGAAGCATAAGGCACGTTCCTTCTCCCTACCAAGTATTTAGAAGGTTACGCCAAATATTTAAGCTAATGTTTTGCTTTAGTTACTCTTCTCTAATTCCAGTTAAGTGATTCACCGTTTGATGAGGAGGGCATGGCTAGATTTGGTGATTCACCGTTTGAGGAGGGTTAGATTTCGGCGGTCGGCAGAGCGCATCACGAACACCCATGAAAAGGTCTGGGTAGCTGGAATGCCGATCATTTCTACTCCTAATTACAAAAACATGCAGAGGCTAAAGTCATCATTTTATATTTAGGAGAATACTTTGGTGAAGCCTGTTTATAGTCCGTTACAAACCCCTCTAATCCAAAGGAAGACCGCGTGCGGTGTTTGTCAAATGCTTCAATTTAGTTCTTGGGTTCTGCGAGACCCCCTCATTTAATGATTAGAGTTGATGGTGCAATACAATTAAAAATGGATATTTACAATGAAGACCTTCCGAGGTCACAAAACATAAACTTCCTGAGTTTACATCGTCAAAGGCGGGTTCTTCATCGTCAAAGACGGGTTCTTCGCTCTGGTTCTCACATGAAGGCCCACCCAGAAATCTTTCATGCCAAAATAACCCGTATTAGGTTCTCACAAGGACAAGCCAAATATACCCAATGATAAAGAAAGGGTTATTTATAGAAATATTTGTATCCGACCAAAAAAAAAAGAAAATGCTTTGAATAGGTTTTAGTCTCAGTTGTAGTGGTGGGTGACTGAGGACAGTGTGTGGTGTGTTTGCGCTTCCTGTATAAGCCCAAGTGTATAGTGGGTGATCTGTGATGGGAAGGCAAAGGGAGATCCATAAACACACACACACACACACACACACACACACACACACACACACACACACACACACACACACACACACACACACTCGGGTGCAAGGGGGTAGACCTCGTAATAGAAGAGCCCCATGGCTTCATTCTCTAAGCAAAACAAAGGGCCTCTTCTTTTAGGAGGTTTACCACTTGCCGGTGTGTCACTAAACCATGCTCTCGGAATACCCCCTAGGTCTGATGGAATACCCCCTAGGTCTGATGGAGTACCCCCGAGGTCTGATGGAGTACCCCCGAGGTCTGATGGAGTACCCCCTAGGTCTGATGGAGTACCCCCTAGGTCTGCTCAGATCAGAGCAAAGGACTGTGGTGGTTGGTATTGGACGCTGCCTGGGGTTACCAGGGAAACTGAAACATGCTTTGGTGACACTGTAGGAAGTCCGTCACAGGGCGTGGTGAAGGACTCAAATTTGTTTGGCAAATAATGTGGTCATGCCCTGGTGAGCCAGGTGTGTGTGTGTGTGTGTGTGTGTGTGTGTGTACGTGTGTGTGAGAGGGAGAGAGAAGCCAGCAGCGATAATGTGGACACTGATACACTTCTGACACGACTGCAGTCAGTAACCTGAACCTGCACAATTGGTCACCAAAATGTAAAAATCGCCTTATTTGGTTTAAAAATATATATATTTATTTTTTTTTAATTTCATGAGCATTTACAGTGATTGTTTGTCATTGGTGTTTGTGTCCACATTTTGGCTCCTATGGGCTCTGCTTGGCACTGTAGATTACAGTAACCAAGCAACCGTTGCTCACAAGCAGGCAGGCATGATCAAGCAATGGCGATCACTCCATCCAACTGACACAGACATAACAAGGCGATAACACAGGATTTCAGTGGCCCTTTCCAAGGCCTGTTTATTTACCATTTGAAAAATTATTTCTTTTTTTGTTCCCAGCAACTTGTCCCTCAATATAATATCTATATACTTATATGTACACACAATAGAATGCAAGACAGGAGAACAAGAGAGTCACTCAATCCTGTGATATAGGGATATAGTGTGGAAAAGAAAGTGTGTGTGTGCGTGTGTGTGTGTGTGTGTGTGTGTGTGTGTGTGTGTGTGTGTGTGTGTGTGTGTGTAGGGGTAAATGTGAAGCCTGCAGGAAATGTGTATGTGCATGTGACTGGTTGGAGAGAGGTCCATGTTTTGCACTAAGCGAGAATCACAGCGACACACACACACACACACACACACACACACACACACACACACACACACACACACACAACAGATGTTGATGACAGACAGACTGAGGCACACACTTTTCCTCCAAACAACAGGGAAGGACAAAAGGAGTAAAAGTAATATAAAAATATATATATATAATAATCAAACCCACTCGCTCACATTCATCATGTGACGTTAATCAAACGGCCCTCTCTTTCTACCCCCCACCAAAAACATGACGTCCCTCTCCCACCCTCCTGTTAGATACACTGTAATTCAAACAACATGAGGTCCACAAGAACTGTTTGTTTACATCAGCACCCCAGCTCCTAGCAACAGAAGACCCCAAAACAGTTGCACGTCCCCAAGTCTCCCCCGATGACCCGACGTCGGGGGTTTTTACGACTGACCTACAAACAGCAAATTACAGCAACTCAACTTTTCCATGATGGCCACAAAACAGTGCCGTACCACAACCACGGCAACGGTGGTGTCTCTAAAACACAGCGGACAGACCCCGGGAAGACACTGGGCCTCTTATCATGTAAACAACTCTCTCTGCTCAACGACTCTTTCAGGAGGAGAGAGAAAAAAAAAAAAAAAAAAGAAAGAAAGAAAAGACAGACCAGAAGTGTGGTGGCGGTGGTCCCGTTTCCATGGAAATGAGAACCTGTAAAGCGAGGCGCTTGTGGTTTAACGCGTGGCAAGCTCATCTTGCCCTGGGCTGACGAACAAACCTTTACACCAGTGACTGCAGGCACTGCAGCATATTGTCATTTGAGTGGAAAGTCCCTTTAACATTTGGCATTGGGTTTATCACCTCTAACCATGGCCCCCGTTTCCATTGAACTTTGACATTTCACTACCAAAGACGTCGGTACACACTGGAGAGGCCAGTGTGAGTTATACAGACAGCTGCAGTACAGAATATGGCCACTAGGGGGCAGAGGAGAGTGTTTCGAGGAGTCTTAAAGGAGTTGTGGGCGCAGACACACACACACACACACACACACACACTCCAAACAGGAAACCGCTGCCTCTTAACACCTCTGAGTATGTATTTGTGTGTGTGTACCTCAGTGTGTGTGTGTACAAGTGTGTGTGTGTGTGTGTGTACAAGTGTGTGTGTGTGTGTGTGTACGTGTGTGTGTGTACACAAGTGTGTAAACCACCAGTTCACGGTCTCGGTTTTGACAGGATGTCATTGCAAGCACCTTGCATAATAACCGGGCGACTAGACAGGCTGGTGAGGAAGGCGGGAGCTGTTGTGGGCACCGAACTGGACTGCCTCACAACGGTGGCGGAGAGAAGGACCCCGAGTAGGTTGCTGACTATCTTGGACAATGTCCACCACCCACTACACAGTACTCTCAACAGACAGAAGAGCATATTCAGTGGCAGACTCCAGACTCATCGGACAGGCTGAGGAAGTCCTTTGTCCCCAGGGCCATTCAGCTGCATAACGCCACACAGAAGGGGAGGAGAAGGGAGATGGACTTCTCTGCATGAGTCTACCTTAGTCTGCCCTTCTCTTCTCTTCACTTATCATCCCAATGTCCATCCATCCCTCTACTGGCTATACTAGCCCCTTGCACAGACTGAACAATATCTCTTTGCACTATCCACACACACACACACACACACACACACACACACACACACACACACACACACACACACACACACACACACACACACACACACACGAACGTTGCACTATCCACACAAGCACATGAACACGATCTCTTGCACTATCCTCACTTGCAGCACAAGAACACTTTCCTCGTGGACATCAACACTTTACCAATCTATGCACAATGTACCATAGGGTCAGAGCCATTCCTGTATCTGTAAACACCCCACTCCCAGTGAACATGTCCCCCCTATGTGTATGTGATTTATGTATGTATGTCTGTCTGTGAGTAAGTGTATAAGCTACTATGGATGACCTAAATTTCCCTCTGGATTAATAAAGTATCCATCTATCTACAGTATCTATCTATCATCTAATAGTGAAGAGGCAGCTCAGGTCTCCTTACAGGTCCTTTGAACAATATGGCTCTGATATGGACTGCACCCATTTTGTAGAGTCGGCCTCCAACCACCACCACACTACTGTGTGTGTGCCTGCGTGTGTGCAAGTGTGTGTGCGAGTGAGTGTATGTGTGCGAGTGTGTGTACCTGCGTGTGTGTGTGTGTGTGTGTGTGTGTGTGTTTGTGTGTTTGTGTGTTTGTCTGTACCTGCGTGTGTATGCGTGTGTGTGTGTGTGTGTGTGTGTGCGTGACCTGCGTGTGTGAGTGTGTACCTGCGTGCGTGTGCATGTGTAGCACCAGCTCACGTTATCGGTTTTGACAGGAACCACATCATGCAGTTAGATTACAGAGATACGGCTCTGGTCTCCTTATAGACAGCAGGCCTTTGGGCGGATGCGGCTCTGATCTGGCTCTGATCTGGCTCTGATACGGATCTTGTAGTCAATCTCCAACCTCCAGGGTTGCATGAAACACTTCTCTCTTCATTGGTGAGCAAATATTTAGGTGGTGTGTACAGACAGACCAGTTTTTTATTTGAGTGCACACACACTGAACGAACAGCTACAGGACCATGAGGAGCAATTAACTGAATTGGACAAACTATTCTGGATAAGAATCACAGACTCTACCTAAAATCGAGAACCAAAATACTAAAGAGATGAGCACCAACAAAACTACTCGTCAGGGAACAGTGAAATGACTGAATAACTAAAATCAGCCATCAGCCATGTTGTTTAAAGTGAGAAACGGCCAGAATCATGGGTTCCCATGGCGACGACCTGTACGGTAAATCACTTTGGACTAAAAAAAAAAAGAAAAAAAAAAAAAAAAAAAAAGGGTCGGTTGAAGGAGTAAATGCAATACAATAAATGTAAACACAAAGGATTCTTTGTTTGTTCCCAGTGGCACCGTCTCCATGCAAACAACCATCCAGAGATGAAAATCTCAATAAAGGCGTTGTTCGTCGAAACAACGTTAGCACCACAGAGAATCTCAATTAAGGCGTCGTTCATTGAAACAATGTAGCGTAATTTCCGGACTATAAGCCGCTACTTTTTTCCCACGCTTTGAACCTCGCGGCTTAAACAATGACGCGGCTAATTTATGGATTATGATACCTGTGACTGTATACGGTGGCTTTGTGTTTACGGTGGCTTTGTGGAGCTAGGATGCTAGCATGGATGCTTAGCTCCACGCGATTTCTCAGTATCTCAATAACTTAACTAATGTCAAAATAACCACAGTCTACCGGCGTAGACAGAACACAACTCAAAACACTTTAGAAAATAAAATAAAAGTTTACAACAATACAAATCCAGTCTTTTCAAGTTCTTTAGCTCACTGGTTTCAAACTAGCGTCTTTCTTCTATCTCGCTGTCTTCAATCTAACGTTCTAGCTTCTGGTTGCCTCTTGCAACTGTGCTCTCTTAAAGCAACAGTGCACTTATCGTAACTGGCAAAACTAATAATATGCATCACTATTGTATTACTTTTGATATTCATTTTAGCCTGTGTAAAGTTCATTTGTTTCAATGTACCGATAGGCACCTGCGGCTTATAGACAGGCTTACTTATGTTAAAAATATATATTTTTTTTCTAATTCAGTGGGTGAGGCTTATATTAAGGTGCGCTCAATAGTCCGGAAATTACGGTAACCGCCACAGAGAATCTCAATTAAGGCGTGGCCATTTTGGCACTGTCAACAAGCAAACCTTTTATAAAAGTCACGACAGACCAAGTTTGCACACGACGTTTAATTTTTTACTTCTACTCCCTTTATTTATTTATTTATTTATTTATAGTGAAATGTCCCTTTAAGGTTTAAACGGCTCTTAAGCCTTCAACCAGGCCTCACCAAGGCCACATAGTTTCGACAGCACAAATAAGGAAGCGCTGGCATTTGACACACAGCTCCATGCATCTGTTGCGGAAGCCCAGAGAGCGACCAGTCAGCCTGCTTATGTAAATTTGGAAAAAAGGTTAACGTTGGAGTTTGCGCGCACCCACACACCCACCCACACACAGAGACACCTTTGATGTCTGTTTTGAATCTCTCCCTATGAAACGCAGGTGTGGAAGTGAAACCCTTAATGGACAGAAGAAGTGGCAACACAGAAGCGGCAGCAGCACTGAAAATACAAGTGTGCGTTACTCGACGTAGCCGAGAGATACCAAGAGAATGCCAAGCAAAACATACGCCTGAGAAACATTTGGAACAAATGTTTACCGTCATAGCAATCTTGATCGAATTCAACAAAATAAATCTGATATTTCAGCAATTCTGGCCAGAAGTCCTGATTACGGACTGAATTTGAACCATGTGATTTCTGTCCAATCATGGAGCATGATTTCATTTATTTATCTTTTGTTGGGGGGGGGGAGAAGAGGCGGCGAGCGATTCTGCTCATTACCCGCAATTGGGAAGAAATCCTTGTGCTTCTCTAAACACAACAGAGACAAAGACAGCAAAAACATAAAAACAAATACACAACACAGCACAAACAAAAAAAGCAGCGACCCCAACACACTCGACCAGGGTTTCCTAATCCTGCTCCTGAGACCGCCCTTACTCCTGATAGATAGATGGATGGAGATTTGTTTTGCACAGGTTCCAGGTGCAGTATTGAGAAACCCCGCCCTAACCCTAACCCATATCACGCACTAACCCATGAACTATTCATCACTGTATATTACACACACACACACACACACACACCACACACACACACACACACACACACACACACACACGGCATATAGTGTATACACAAAACAGCACCCATTGGTGGGCCTCCCCTGGTGATGGAGTGGTGACACAAGACAGTAGCGGCAGCTGGTGTGTGATGGCACGGGACATGGACCTGACAAGCGCAGGAGGTTTCGCTTGCGGCGCAATTAGGAGGTTGCTGATCAAGAGTTTGAAGGTTTATGAAGAAACTAAACATTCAGGTTTGTAGTGGCGGGGTCCTTTGTGAATGGGATGGCTTTTCCTGTTTTTCCTCCACCCCCCCACCACCCCAATTAAAAAAAAGGTTTAAAAATAGTGATTATAAAACAAAAAGACGTCTGGATTGGTCACGTGCGTTTGCGGTTGCAGTTGTGAGTAATACACATAAAACATTTGGAATTTGAAAAAAATGATTAAACATGTTTGGGGGATGGGGATGGGGTGGGGGTAGGGCAGTGTCTTTGCCACCACCGCAGTTTAGGGACAAAAATGTCAAAATGCTTGATTATAAAATTATTGATTATAAAGCACGCCGCCAGTAAAAATCGGATATTTGGTGTCAGGGAAAGGGGAGGGGGTAGTTTTCAGCCTGAGCCTTTGCCACCCCCGTCACCTATCCCGTTCTTGTGGTCGCCGGTGGCGGCGGCTTCACATGGGTGGGGGTAGTGCGAGCCGTTGCTCTCGGACAGTACCTCGTGGTCCACCGTGCTGAAACGCACCCCCGAGGCATCGGCGCCGGCAGCCCTCCGGCACCGGACCGGGCACAGGTAGCAGAGGATCTTGCGGAAGGTGCGGCGCATGTCCTTGTCGCGGTAGGAGTAGATGATGGGGTTGACCAGCGAGTTGCACTCGGCCAGGATCAGGAAGTACTTCTCGTATTTTAGCACCTGGCAGGACACACAGTCCAGCCCGTCAAGCAGCAGAACCACCAGACCCGGGGTCCAGCAGATCACAAAGGCACCTGGAGGAGGGAGGGAGAGAGGGGGGGTGGATGGAGAGAGGGAAAGAGAGAGAAAGATGGATGGATGGAGGGAGGGAACGAGAGAGAGAGAGAGGGGGTGGATGGAGAGAGGGGAAGAGAGAGAGAAAGATGGATGGATGGATGGAGGGAGAGAGAAAGAAAGAAAGAAAGAAAGAAAGAAAGAAGTATTGAGAGAGCAGAAGAGGAGTACAGAGGAGGAGGAAAGGGGGGAGGGAGGAAGGAAGAGAAGAGAAGAGAGGTTCAGAAGAGGAAGGGTAAGAAAGAGGAGAAGTGAGAGGGGGAGAAAGAGGAAGAGAGAGGAGCAGAAGTGAGAGTGGGAGAAGTGAGGGGCAGAGAGAGGAGGATAAAGAGGGGGAATAGTGAGGGGAAGAGAGAGATCAAAATCTTCACTCAAGTTTCCTTAAGGTGACACACACATACACACAAATAACACACCAATAGCAGGAAGGGAGGGACAGAAAAGCGCCCTATTTAGCTAAATCACTATGACCAAGAACTGACACATGGCATCATAGAAGACAAAAACTGCTAAGTTATAAACAGCCTCAAACAAACATCAGCAAAAAATATGTGAGACAGAGCTTGAGAACGAAGGAGAGAGGGGGGGGGGGACTGGAAGATAAGGGGAGTATGAGAGTGGGAGGGTGATAGGTATGAGGCACGGGGAGAGAGAGAGAGAGAGAGAAAAAAAGGGAGAGAGAGAGAGAGAGAGAGAGACACACAGAGAGAGAGGAAGAGAGGGGGAGAATGTGGAACAGAGAGAGAGAGAGATGGGGAAAATAAAACTAGGGGAATTGTGCTGTAACACTATATGAACTTGGATGAAGAAATGTGTACCACAGTAAAAAAAAAAAAAAAAAATCATACTGTGTGGTGAATGTGAGTGTGTGTGTGGTGAGTGTGTGTGGTGATAATATCACATTGCAATGATTTCACACTCTAAGAATGCACACACACACATCAGCTGAAACAGGGGTCCTGTGCACACTGTGTGTGTGTGTGTGTGGACTTGCAGAGGAAGTGGCAGTAGGTCTGTGTTACACCTTCCGAAGTGGCTGTGCATGTTCTGACAGATCACCATAGATGAGAAAACACACACACACACACACACACACACACACACACACACACACACACACACACACACAGATTTTCTTTTTGTTGTAAACAACACCACACTCTCTCTCAGCTGCACACACACACACACACACACTCTCAGCTGCACACACACACACACACACACACACACACACTCTCTCCTACACACACACACACACACACTTCTTGGTAACCCACACCACAATCTCAGCTGCGCAGGCAAACAGATTCGTCCACATCATGTCAAACACAAGAGAAGGGAAAGGGAAAGAAGGGGTAAAGAATAAAAAAGACAAAAATAAGAGAGATAGAGATAGAGAGAGGAGAGAGAGAGAGAGAGAGAGAGAGAGAATGTGTGTGGAGAGAGAAGGAGAGAGAGAGAGAGAGATGGGAATGGGAGTGTGTATGCATAGAGAGAGAAAGAAAATATGTGAACGCTCTGTAAGAGGGGGGTTGAGGAGGGAGTGTCTGGTTAAACGAGTTGACACAGGCCTCAGTTTGTGTGTGCCCGTTTGTGTGTGCCCGTGTGTGTGTGTGTGTGTGTGTGTGTGCCCGTGTGTGTGTGTGTGCCCGTGTGTGTGTGTGTGTCCACGCATATGTGCTTGTGTGGTATTTTAGTTTACAGTACACAAGCATAAACAACACACTGTTTTCCTAGTTTTGTTTTAACTGCGCATACAAACACCATGTGTCTTCAATTCAGAACCCAAATTTGCTGGAGCGAGTATGTGTGTGTTGTGTGTGTGTTGTGTGTGGTGTATGTGTGTGTTGTGTGTGGTGTGTGTGTGTGTGTGTGTGTGTGTGTGTGTGTGTGTGTGTGTGTGGTGTGTGTGTGTGTGTGTGGTGTGTGTGTGTGTGTGTGTGTGTGTGTGTGTGTGTGTGTGTGTGTGTTGTCTTTCAGTCGGGTGTTTCCAGTAGAACAGGACTAGAGTGACGGGATGAGATCTATCAGGCCTTGTGCCCAAAGGTACAGTTCCATGTGCAGCAACATACAGGCTACTAACTGCCAAAAGGGGTAGCAGGAGCACGCACACACACACACACACACACACACACACACACACACACACACACACACACACACACACACACACACACACACACACACACACACACACACACACACACACACACACACACACACACACACACACACACACACACACAAAAAAAACACTCTTCCTAATAAACAAAGGGGGGAAAAGCACTCAGTGTGTGTCTGCCGATCTCAGTGTGTGTGTGTATGTGTGTGGCCATCTCTCAGTGTGTTTGTGTGTGCAAGAGAGAGTGTGTGTATGGAAGAATGTCAAAATTATAGACAGGAGACAAAGGTTTGTGTGTGAGTGTATGCGTGTGTGTGTGTATGCGTGTGTGCGTGTGTGTGTGTGTATGCGTGTATTCCCCCCCCCCCCCTCACCTAAGATCATGACCACGGTCTTCATGAGGTTCTTCACCGTCTCCTTGTGCTTGGTCTGCCTCTCAGTGTGTGTGTGTGTGTGTGTGCGTGGCCATCTCTCAGTGTGTTTGTGTGTGCAAGAGAGAGAGTGTGTGTCCTCACCTAAGATCATGACCACGGTCTTCATGAGGTTCTCCACCGTCTCCTTGTGCTTGGTCTGCGAGGTGTGTCTGTGTGTGTGTGTGTGTGTGGTGTGGTGTGGTGTGTGTGTGTGTGGTGTGTGTGTGTGTGCGTGCGTTCCCCCTCCTCACCTAAGATCATGACCACGGTCTTCATGAGGTTCTCCACCGTCTCCTTGTGCTTGGTCTGCGAGGTGTGCTGCGACATGCGGTGGCTCTTGTGGCGCACGTACAGGAAGATGCGCGTGTAGACGGCCACCATGATCAGGAAGATGAGCAGGTTGAGCAAGGCCCAGAAGATCAGGTACTTGCGGCTGTACATGGGCGCCATGGTGGAGCAGCTGTCCAGGTCGCACAGGCAGTGCCAGCCCATGGTGGGGATCAGGCCCATGAGGATGGCCACGGCCCAGATGCCCAGGATGAGCAGCACCACGCGCTTGTTGGTCATGGTGCTGTGCAGCTGCATGGTGAAGACGGTCTGGTGGCGCTCCACCGCGATGGCCAGGAGGTTGATCACCGACGCCGTGAGGCTGGTGTCTATTAGACTCTGAGGAGGAGGAGGAGGAGGAGGAGGAGGAGGAG
>NC_045175.1:19103517-19138517 GCF_900700415.2 Clupea harengus | reverse complement strand
TCTCTCCCCCGGGTGCAACTGTAATGTGACAATTAAAGTCACAATAACACAGCTGATGTTAAGGGTAGTAGTTGGTGGAACGAACTGCCTAGCACTACCAGAGCAGGGGCGTCCCTCTCTACCTTTAAGAAGCACGTGAAGACCCAACTCTTCAGAGAGCACCTCCTTTCCTAACTTGCACTTCGACTAGTACTTAACTTGCAGTTACTTTCCTGCACTCCTTTTTCTATTTCTTTTTTCTATTTCTTATGTAAAGTAGTATTTATCGTTACACTAGGTCTCTATTGCTCATAGCTTGACTGTTCTCTCCCTTGTACGTCGACAAAAGCATCTGCTAAATGACTAAATGTAAATGGGTAACAGTCTGCACGGGTGTGCCACGTTTTGCTCATAATTAACAATAATTGGAAATGTACGTACGTATGAGAATAATATACCTTTCAAGCGTAAGTAAATTAAATGTTTGATCAAATGTGAGAGGAAATGTTAAAGGTTAAAACTTAACATTATTTGTGCTCAGCTGTGCCGATATAATGGAAAGTAAAGTATTCCAAGATCACTTTATATCTACACAAGCTTTTTTTTTTTGAAATCTTATTTGCTCACAGAGGGGGATGTCTGTTTCCGAGCAAGTTTGCTTTTAAATGAGAATAGTATATAATATATATGAATATTTTTGTATTCACTTTTTGTATTCACAGCAAACTTGATAAATAAAACAGCATCTGTGTTTACAGTCACATAGGCTTAGCATGCAATGTGTTTAGTCATTTATAATGCTTCATAAAGCTTCACAAGGAGGCAAATGTGTTTAGTAATTTATAATGCTTCATAAAGCTTTACAACAAGGAGGCCCTTGCTGTGCGATCTGACTAGAGTGTGCATTTTAACCATTGTTGATCTACGAAGAACCATTTGGAGACACTACTACTGTAGGATATTTAGTTTAGTTCATCGAAATGATTCTTCTGTTCTGTTTGGTAGAACCACCAAAGAATCGCTAACCCTGGCCGAGGTTCCACCAGCAGTGGAATTAAGACTAGGCAGGTTGCCATGTTCTGGTTTAGCATAGGAATTAAGACTAGGCAGGTTGCCATGTTCTGGTTTAGCAGTGGAATTAAGACTAGGCAGGTTGCCATGTTCTGGTTTAGCAGTGGAATTAAGACTAGGCAGGTTGCCATGTTCTGGTTTAGCAGTTCCACCCAGTTCCAGCTGCAGGTAACAGACCTTGCAACCACAGTTAGAACTTCAACTAGAACTTCAAACAGCTAGTGCAACACCACAGATTCAGTTCAATTTTCAATTGTATTTATTTATTTATTAAGACTGACTTAAAGCAGCACTAAGGAGTTCTGTTCCAAAACTAGCAAGCTAACTGCCTAAAAGGTATGCAAAAACCTAGCAAACAACACCAACAGCCCAGTTGACACTGATATAAGCTTGCCAACACACTAACTGGTGTCTTTTGGCAGTATAGCTGGCAATGTTATGCTGTGAAAGCTTTTTTCCATTTTTGCAGGGTATTCCAGTCCGGTATACAGAACTACATAGGGCAAATCCTGACACAGGTGTTTAGCCATCACAATGAATTTGAGGATGCTACCAAAACTAGTTTCCTATAAAACCATACCTCAAAAAGTGTCAAATTGTTGCATAGTTTTACTTTAAGTCTCACCTATCTGTAATTTTATATTTATTTTTTTTATTTAAGAGGACCATCACTTGCAGGTGTAATTACTTTATGGTGCTGATCTCTTCCAGTCGTTCAGGCAAATTAACCAGATTGCTAGGGGTGTGTGTGTGTCTCTGAAGTGTGTGTGTGTGTTCACATGTAGCTATGTAGCCTACAAAACTAAATGCATGTCAGTGCCTAAATGTGGTAAGTGCATACCTCAATGTGGTATGTGCATATCTAAACGTGGCAAGTGCATATCTAAATGTGAATGTAAATACGTATGTCGGTTCAAGAGTGTCACGTACATGTAGTTTCTTTGTTGTTTTTTTTTTTAAGACGACCAGCACTTGCAGTTACAGTTACAGCAGAAATGGTGGTTATGTGTATGGCAACCTGCCTAGTCCTAATTCCACTGCTAAACCAGAACATGGCAACCTGCCTAGTCTTAATTCCACTGCTAAACCAGGACAGTGAAACCAAAAGCAGTTTGCTGGGATTTTTTTTTAACTTGATACGACTACACTGAAGGCCTTAGTAAATAAAGAGCTGTGTCTCGACTTGTTCCGACCTACCCGTCATGGCAACAACACCCAGAGTTCAACACTGACGCCACTTATCAGAGATCTGCTCAAAGAAAAGGCTAGAACCAGCCATCATCAGATAATGTTCTGTGTTCCGAGAAGGGACCAGCCAACATCAGATGATGTTCTGTGTTCCGAGAAGAAACCAGCTATCGTCAGATAACACACACACACAGTAGGTGTCAATCGCAGGCCTGTTTGTATTTCCTCAGCCTGTAGAATCTTTAAAAATCGCTGGCAAGGCTGAATTATCTGACTGCTGGGCGACAGTGGTACAGGAGGTAGAGAAGTCGGTTAGTAATCAGAAGGTTGCTAGTTCGATTCCCTGTCGAAGCGTCCTTGAGCAAGACACTGAACCCCTAATTGCTCCTGATGTGCAGTGTGCCATCAGTGTAAAATGTAAAATGTGTATACATCCTTGTAAGTCGCTTTGGATAAAAGCGTCTGCTAAATGACTAAATGTAAAAATGTAAATGTGCTGAGAAGTCGAGTGGAAGCCGATTAGACACGCCGTTTCCTGCAAAGCAGCACACCCCCCGACTGGCACCGCAATGGGGCCCTCAGAAACGAGTTTTCACTTTCACAGCCTGACTGCAGCCTAAAAGTGCAGCACTGTGCGGTCTATACACTGCAGGTTACGTATGGGACGTCTGACTGCAGCGTGTTGGTTTGCCGGTTCTCTCTTAGAACCCACCAGAACCTGTGCCTCACATGGCTCTGGAGCGGATCCTGGATCTTGCTCAGCTCTGTACCGCAGATGGCTGCAATGTACAGTATTTGTACATGTGAGAGGGAGAGAGATAATATAGACAGTGAGAGAAAGAGAGAGATATGTGTATATATTGTGTATAGATATATGTATTGTGTTTATATAATCACTTATTATACACCCAACCCAAATGCTTTGGCATTACTGTAGAACGTTATGGTCATGCCAATAAAGATTCTTTTGAAAAACAAATTTTGAGAGAAGGAGAGAGAGAGATACAGAGAGAGAGAGAGAGAGAGAGAGCGACAGAGAGAAGGAGAGTAAATAAAGTGTTTGTGAGTGATGTGTGTACACTAGTCATTGTGCTTTGGAGAGAGAGAGAGAGAGAGACAGAGAGAAGGACAGAGAGGACCAGTATGTAGAAAGAAAGAAAGAAAGAAAGAAAGAAAGAAAGAAAGAAAGAAAGAAAGAGAGAAAGACGAATCAGTAAGTAGAGATAGAATCAGTAGGTAGAGTCAGAAAGGGGGGGGATGCAGAGGACAACCAGAGGGAAGAATGTAACTTCGGGTCCATTGGCTCCAGGTCCATAGTGTTTTTTTCTGCATAACTAGCACTGGGCTTTCAGACACTACTACAGATTCAGAGGCGACTGCACAGGAAAGACAAACAAGACAATAGGGGAGAGATAGAGAGAGAGAGAGAGAGAGAAACAGACAAGACAGCTTCAAGGACACTGTCAGCCAGAGAGAGAGAGAGTGTGAGACAAAGAAATTCACACCCAATCTAGAAAGAGGAACCACCAGACACGAGAGAGAGTGAAAGAGAGAGAGAGGGAGAAAGAGAGAGAGAGGAGGGGGGGGGGGGACAGAAAACAGCCGGGAAGACGGATCAAATTAGACCACTGTCCGTAGTGATGCTAAATGAAGACAGAGGAAGTCACACTGTGTGCGCTAGTGTGTGTGTGTGTGTATATGTATGTTAGTGTGTGTGTATGTATGTTAGTGTGTGTGTGTGTGGGGGGGG
Source organism: Clupea harengus (assembly GCF_900700415.2). Lineage (NCBI taxonomy): Eukaryota > Metazoa > Chordata > Actinopteri > Clupeiformes > Clupeidae > Clupea > Clupea harengus. Next base: position 19,134,529 of record NC_045175.1, on the reverse strand, counting down.
GGGGGGGGGGGGAGTAATACAGGAGAGAGGGAGGGGAGGGAAAGCAGTGAAGGAAGCCATGCGAGGACACTGTGTGAGGGTTGATGTGGGTGTGTGTGTGTGTGTGTGTGTGTGTGTGTGTGAGAGAGAGAACATCTTGTGTTCGTTGGTAAAGGGAGTGTGAGTGTGTGAGAGAGAGAGAGAGAGAGAGAGAGAGAGAGAGATGACTTGAATGCATGTGGGCCAAAAGGCCTGCTCCACAACACAGGCCTGCATGCATGCATGCATAACTGCTATGTGCTGAGACAATCCCAAACAGATATAAACAAACAGTCCTACTGTGGCTACACTGACGTCTGCGCACGACACATATTCCACCAAGAGTCCTTTAGCAGATTTCAGTGAGTGTGTGACTGAGCTGGCGTGCTGAGAAACGTGTCTGTTTTGTATGCGTGTACACGTGCGTGTTTTGTAAGAACCGGACGGAATCAGTAAGCACTAGTTACAGTCCAAACCTGTCATTATGGCACCAGAGACACACCCACCCATGGCCGCCTCGCCTTGTCTCTCCTCCCTTCCCTCCTTCCTTCCCTGCCTCCCTCCCTGATAGCTGTTGCTGTGTCACATATAAACAGAGACAACTCAGGAATTTCTGCTACACTGTAACTTCTGCCCACCAGTTGAACACTGTTTGCTGATTTGTCTTACATAATTCTCATACTCTTCACTCAGAGATCCCGTATTCACACACTTGACAAATAGCCAGCTAAAAACTCAAAATCTTAAAAGATCCAGGTGGACTTGCATGTTCCAGGGTCATTGGTGAGTTTTTACTCAGAATCCCTTGCTACACCCATGCACTTGGTCCTGGTATGCAGAAGTGTCTCAGTTTACGTGCAGAGGCTTTGAAATCGGATGAACACACAAACACATGGTTAGAGTTTACTCCCGAAGCGATTCCAGCCGCACCATTATGCAGGAGAGAGGATAACCCAATTAAGCGGCACGACAAGAGCGAAGGTCAAAGAGCGCAATACGTGGGCAAGGCCTTTGAAGATGCGTGTACAAGCAGGCATGCACGGACCACAAATGAATGCGCAATTAAAGACACAAGAGATTATGACGTATCATTTTTTTCCCCTCCTTTTCACGTGGTCAGGATTCCTTTTTGCTCAGTCGCTATCGGTGTGCCGATTACATTCCCACCAGACATAGCCTCCTCTTACGTTGCTACTGGCGTTGATTGTGGTTTATCCTCTGGGGAACAAATGTGTGCACGCAAAACACGAAACTATGCCAATTTGTCTTGATTTGCATGGAACGGCCCATGTCAATGTGTGTTCTGATCGTGGAGTAATTATTTACATACCAAGAAAAGATTTAGCCAACAGCGAAGCCACTGAGGCGGTGCGCGAGGAAACAAAGGAGAGCGCGCCCTTGCAGCCGTCCGAATGTGGAGTGACTTATTTTCGAACCAGCCCGGCTGCATGCATGTATATTTAAAAGGCTGCGCCTATACGTGAGCCATATGTCTCCGTTTAACGTTAAGAATTGGCGTGGCCTAATCCCCCAGCAGCACTCTTGAAGGTAACTGAAACAACCTCCAAGCGCAAAGCTATAAAAACATTTGTTGATAAGGAACAGCGGCCTCCATGACCTAGAAATACCACAGTTTACAACTTTTTTCGACATGTAAAGCTATAGCCTATTAGCTACTCTCGCAGGTAAACACCTAGCCAACAACTTGCAAGTATACGGGGGAAAAGATTAGCTAGTGAAAGAGATAAATGAGATTTAAAACTAAACTAACGAAGTTTCTGTTAGTACATTCATCACTCATACAAGACAATTGATGGATGTCTCTGTATGTAGTGTCTCGAAGTATGTGTAAAAAAAAAAGGTCTAAAACAACAAGCATTGCCCTTCTCCGCTCCGCGTTGTTTAATACAGCAGAGCATACAGGAGATTAATTTTGCGCACACAGACCACGTATGTTTCATCAGATACACAGCCTTACATATCACGCTACTCTCTGCGGTGGCACGTCAAAAATGTATCTAGACGATTACATGCATTCGAAATCTGAACGAGCAGCCAACACCAACCCTAAAAGAAGAGCTCAAACTCTTGCGCGTCTTTAAAGCAAGCTACTTAGTTTAGTTTCCCTAACAAAACAACGGATACTTTACCAAAAACCTCCGCGGCGTCTTCCATTCCAAATGACAGAGCCACCTGGTAAAACAGTTGAGAGAGGAAACAGACGTTTCGAAGTTGGTTTCAGTGTCGCTGTCACTGCGGTTTCACTCGGCCTCAACTCAACGCTGCCTACTCTTCTGTGACTCGTTGACTTAAGTGTGGGGGGGGGGGGGTAGTCTACGTGAGTGAAACTTTGCCGATAAAGAATGCTTGTTCCCTTACCTTTGAGTTCTTTCCTCTTTCATCAGGCTGCATATCCACTTTCCGAAAAGACACGGTTCCTTAAATAAATAAAAAATCACACCTGGTTTCCGACGACTTGTGACGTCTCGAATGACTACGAGAGTTGTCCTTTACTTGGACCGGTTAATCCCCCAACGCCTGAAGTGAAGGTGCGGCACCTTCGAAACGCGCAGCGCAATTGAAAGGCTGGTATGCGATACACCAACCTGGGCTCAGAGGCCCCGCCTCTACGGCGATGTGATTGGTGAAGAGACCAATCTTTGAATTTGACATGCCTGAGCGAGGCAACATTCACCACCCGTTGACCACTATGAAGAAAAATGAAATGTTGATCATTTTAAAAGTAATGGCGGTACTTAGCCATTTCAACCAATTATTTGACAAAATGTGCTGATCATTTGTGACCTTTGTTTGATTTTAAAGGTACGAAATCAACGGGTACAAAGTTGTACTTTTAACAAGGTAAAGGCAGCAAATCATTGATCACGCTGGGAGAAAGGCGTGTATCCGGAGAAAACATTACTTCATATAATATCTATAAATAATTATTATATAGTAATAAATATAATACCTCATAATTCAGATATAGACCGATTATGCTCTGTGTCTGTAGTGTGTCATAAGAAGTATCCAGTCAAAATATCACCTAGAGGTGTCCTCAAGGCCCTTTTATACTCGCATTTTACGTAGAAACGTAAGCACGTAAGATACATAAGCGCAGTTGCAAGCCCCTTGCGCAGTTACGTAACGTAAAATTTGTGACTATCCAACAAAATCCAGCAAAGACTGTGATTGGTCTGCTAACTGCATCCTTTCAGGAGTCTCACATTTCCGGGTTTCATAGCATAGTATCTATGCACTATGGTTCCAGGCAGTGTTGTGCAAGTTCACACCTCTCATGAACTAGTTCAAACCAAATGCTTTGGCAATACTGAAGAACGTTATGGTCATGCCAATAAAGCTTCTTTTGAATTTGAATTTGAATTTGAGAGAGTGAGCGAGCGAGAGAGAGAACGATAGATCAGATGTAGCGACCTGAGCAAAGTTATGTTACTGTAACGTTGAACTCTGTGCAACCAGTGTGGAGAATAAATCCTCGCGCCAAATCCTCGGGCGCAGACAGAAGGGAAAGGGAGATAACCCCGGAGTTAAGAATATAGATCACTTCGGCTCTGGAGCAGTAAACAAAAGTCTCCCCTGTAATCTCAGACTACGATTAGCAGGAAAGGTTAACAACAGGCTAATTAATAAAATACAATACTAATAGACTAACAATACAATATTTATTTGTTTGAGGGTTGTTGTTTAGTGCAATGGGGGTGTATGATCGTTATTGTCTATAAAGGAAGGCATTGCAACAGAAAAAAATCTCCAGTTCATCGCGTCCATTTGCGCCCCAGGTAAATAAATAAACTAACGACTTCCACACGTCATGGGGTAGGCAAAAAAACGTTATTCCACCTATTGTTCTGCCGTTAAATCGCTTTGCAACACGCACAACCCTTGGGGAACCATAAACCAAAACGAGTCCCTCGATGCAACTCGATGCCAGCCGTAGTTGCAGTTGCAAGAGTATATAAGCCCCTTCAGTCAAGACGTGTTTTCTCAGATATCAGGAGTGGATATGCACAAACCACAGGTGTATTAACAGAGAACGTTTTGATATGATGACATTACATCCTGTAGATTTATTTACCTAAAACCATAAATTAACGTTATGTCAAAAAATTTAAAGAAATGTATTTGCTATCCATAAGGTGAATTAACTTCGATGTTTGCTAACGTTAGTTGCCTAGCAGCGTAGATAGCAAGTATGATAAACATAACTAACGTTAGTAACAGTAATGTTAAAGCTAATATGAAATTTACATCAAAGTCCTTTTCGTTGTTTCTCCAATGTTCAAGTATGTGCTACAGGTCTACCAGGGTGGTGCAAATCTGGGCGCCTGGAGCAGGAAGAAGGAAGCTGTAATACAACACAGGTCACGTCGGTGAACCCAAACCCACCATCTGGGTGGTGCAGGCACTAATGCACACGCACAAGCAAACCACCTGCCATGTAGGGCCATTCTCCTGGTGCAGGACTGTGCTGTAATCAGGTCACATTATGGTCACATTAACCCAAACCTGGCACGCGAGAGGGAACCTAGAAGTCTTCAGACCCAGACATTTAGAAATGGTTCAGGTGACTCATAACGTCTAGGTAATCTCTCTGTCTCCTCTGTAGAGATGATGCAGGTGTCTTTGAGTGTGAGTGTGTGTGTCTGTGTATGTGTGTGTGTGTGTGTGTGTGTGTGTGTGTGTGTGTGTGTGAGAGAGTGAGTTTACACTCCAAACATATATACACACTCATTGGGTGCTTTGTGCGGGTGTTTATGTTTAGACTCTAAACAGAATCATATTGTGATCTGTGTGCGTGCACGAATGGTGGACCCAAGCTGGGGTTGTTTGTGATTTCAGTGCTAGTCGACACTCACGCATTTTTCTGAGTGCATGTGTTTGATAGTCTTAGTGCTTGCGTGTGTGTACCTTGTCTGTATATGTGTGTACTTTGAAATTACACGAACGTGGTTAAATTATACAAAACTGGTGCCCTGCATATGCTTATAGTGATTGAGTGCAGGGTAATAGGAGGTTTGTGTTTGTGTGTGAATCTGTGTGTGTGCTGGAGCGAAACAACCGTTTTAAAAGTGTGTGTGTGTGTGTGTGTGTGTGAGAGAGAGAGTGAGTGTGGTGTGTGTGTGTGTGTGTTGGGGGCAGGGAGAGGGAGGTGAGTAGGCTAGTTTCCCCTTGCAAAAAATCGTCAATAGTATGTACATAATATCAGGTATTAATACTAATTCTACGTGACCTCAAATTTGTTGACGTCACCTACCTCTTCAGAAGCACTCTTTTTCTCACGCAGGTAACGTTAGTTACTTCAGCGGACTTTAGTTCTCTCCTCTCTGACTCTGGTGGACGACTGGCTGGATGGACGTTCAGTCAATCTCACTAACCTGTGTGTGTGTGTGTGTGTGCGTGTGCGTGTGCGTGTGCTTGTGCGTGTGTGTGTTTTCAGACACAGAGCTCCTGTATTGCGAAGTCGTTTTTTGTATATTTTAGATTCACTTTAAGCCCACAGGGCTTTGGGTTGGATCATGTTTCAGGGAAACCCCATCTTGCCCGCGGTTGCAACGGGTATGTGTGTGTGTGTGTGTGTGTGTGTGTGTGTGTGTGTGTGTGTGTTTATGTGTGTTTGTGTGTGTGTCTGTGTGTGTCTGTGTGATAGGAGGAGGGATCATATCAGATGTCAGTTTTCTCAATGCTCTTTCATAGCCCCTCTGTATTACTTCACCATGACCACCACTCACCTTTCCTGTCCTCGTTTGACACAATGGAGATCTAGCCAGACATGCTGAATCGCACACAGAACCCATGATGAGGTCTAGCCAGACATGCTGAATCGCACACAGAACCCATGATGAGGTCTAGCCAGACATGCTGAACCGCACACAGAACCCATGATGAGGTCTAGCCAGACATGCTGAAACACACACAGAACCCATAATGAGGTCTAGCCAGACATGCTGAATCACACACAGATACATGCTGAGGCGATGGCCTGTGTTGTAGAATGCATAGATTATACATTCATTTCGATATGGATTGGGCTCTGTTTTTTAATCTCCTAATAGAGACAATTACTTGTTCGTTCACATTATAGACTGCATTATGTTAAAGCCCCATTCTGTGAGAACTGGTCTCCCTGCCGTTGCACAGTGCAATTCACTTTTACACCACAGTCGTGTTACTGCTTACTCACATGCTTTTGTTGACAAGCTGAAGTGTATAGAACCGACAGACAACGTCAGAAACCAGGAAAAACCATATCGACAAGGAAGAGTTTATTATTTATTATATAATATTTATAATGAGGTTTATTATTTGCTTGCTTGTTTGTTTGTTTGATTGTTGTTGTCAAATGTCCTTGGAGCTGATTTTGCACGAGCTAAGCTTTGATACGCAGGCGATACACGCTACCTCTGAAAAGACAGCGATCAGGTGTTTAAGGTTTAAGGTACTGCCAGGTGTTTAAGGCTTCAGGTAGTGCCGGGTGTTCACCGACCTGAACACAAAAAAAAGGAGCGGGAGTGACAGTGAGAGAAAGATGAATGAGTGAAGTAAGGAAAGATGAACGAGTGAAGTAAGGAAAGATGAACGAGTGAAGTAAGGAAGGATGAGAAAGGGACATATAAGAGACAGTGAGACTAAGATGAACGAGTGAAGTAAGGAAAGATGATCGAGTGAAGTAAGGAAGGATGAGAGAGGGACAGAACAAGACACAGAGAGGGGGGGGTTGAGCGTGAAGACAAAGACACACACAGTTCAATTTTAATTCAATAAGTACTTTTGGCATGACTATAGGCATAAAATATAAATTAGAACACATTCTCACACTTACTCAATCAATCTCACGCACACACACAGAGAGAGAGAGAGAGAGAGAGAGGGAAATTGTGATTTATATGATGTGTGTTCCATGTGTCCTCCTTAATCTTGTGTATTTGTTATGCAAAAAGCTCATTTGAATGTCAATTTGAAATAGAGATAGAGGCTAGAAACAGAGAGCGAGCGACAGAGAAGAACAGAGGAAGAGAGAAAGAGAGAGAGAGAAGAGAAAGAGACAGGGAGGGAGTGAGAGAGAAAGAGGAAGAGAGAGAGAGTGTGAGAGAGAGACAAGAAGAAGAGAGGGAGAGAGAGGAAGAAGAGAGAAAGAGGGAGAGAGAGGAAGAGAGAAAGAAGAGAGAGGGAGAAGAAGAAGAGAGAAAGAGGGAGGAAGAACAGAGAGAGAGGAAGAGGAAGAGAAGAAGCAGAGAGAAAGAGGAAGAGAGAAAAAGAAGAGGGAGAGAAACACCTGTGAGATGGAGTCAGAGAGAGAGAGAGAGAGAGAGAGAGAGAGAGGGAGAGAGAGAGAGAGAGGGAGAGAGAGAGAGAGAGAGCCGAGGCGTAGACAAATGGGTCATGGAAACAGACGTAACGGGGGAGGAGGAAAACAGAACACTGGCATCTGGGAAGAAGAGGAGAGAGAATGAGAGAGGAGAGCGAGAGAGAGAGAGAGAGAGAGAGAGAAAGAGGGAGATGAAGAAAAGAAAGACAGAGAGATCAACAGTGCGTGAGAGACATGAGAAGTCAAGCTGTCACAGCATATGACATTCTGTGTGTGCGTGTTGCGTGACAGCGGTTGGGTGTGTGTGTATAAATGACATATGGATCTGCTTATTCTGTCATCTGGTATCGATTTGGGGAGAAGGTGGTGGGCCTTGATGTCCCAATAATTATCCCCCAATCCCCCAAAGAGAGTGAGAGCAGAGAAAGAGAGAGAGAGAGAGAGAGAGAGAGAGAGGAATGGGGAGGGAGAGAGAGAGAGAAAGATGGGAAGAGAGAGAGAGAGATGGGAAGAGAGAGAGAGAGAGATGGGAAAAGAGAGAGAGAGAAGAGATGGGGAGGGAGAGAGAAAGAGAAGATTAATGTTTTGCAACCTTGAAGACCGAGTTTATTGTGTGATTGTGTGAGAGAGAGAGATGGGAAAAGAGAGAGAGAAAAAAAGACAGGGAGAGAGAGAGAGAGAGAGAAAGACAGGGAGAGAGAGAGAGAGAGAGAGAGAAAGACAGGGAGAGAGAGAGAGAGAGAGACAGGGCAGAGAGAGAGAGAGAGAGTACATTATATTTTGACTTTTGTAGTTCCTGAATGCATGGGGTTCAGCACAGCAACAGTCTCTGGTTCAACATATGAAAATGCCTGTGTGTGTGTGTGTGTGTGTGTGTGTGTGTGTGTGTGTGTGTGTGTGTGTGTGTGTGTGTGTGTGTGTGTGTGTGTGTGTGAGTAAGTGTTTCTATTACAGCACATGTGTGTGTATTTGTGTGTGTGTGTGTTTGTGTTCTCATTCCTATGTTGTTTGTCACACACAAGAAATGGTGTCATTTCCTCCAAAGAATGAACACGTCGTGTACTGCTGTGCTTGTAAAACTGAGCTGACTCACACACACACACACACACACACACACACACACACACACACACTCTCTCTCTCACAAACACACACATGTATGTACACACATCCTTGCCTGCTCGTGCACAAAAATGCACATAAACGCACGCAGGCACAGTTGTGTAATTCTCATAAAACTCTCATGGATGTGATATGATATGCAGTGTCTCAGCACCTAAGGAAACTCCTACTGGTGTGGTAAACAACTAGCCTGACGTTGTCATACTCATAATTCTAGTCAGAATATGAGTCTGATACTGCTCCATTGGGCTGTGATTATGGGGCGTGTTTCAACCGAACCAGGAAAAAAAATGCCTCTTCGCTCAATTGGATATACCTACAACCAATCAGAGCAACGTAGTATGACCATAACGTAGACCATCGGGGCCAGCTGATGAATTAAACTTTTACCGAATCCCGTAGGAAGGACGGTAAAAACATCTTTTCGATCGACAAATGCCTTGATCGCGTTTCTCTGTTCCTCTTTCAAAATGAATGCGCTGTCGATGTCTTCTAAAACAGACTCAAATCTACACATCTCAGCGGCAGCCATGTTTGTTGAAAAAGACCCAAGCGCTCTTAGGTGACGTGGTTGATTACATTACTGTTGATCATCTGTCCATCATCGTATAAAGTCCGCCCTGACAATTTGATTGGTCCGAACCAATTTTTTATCTGCGATAGTTTCTCCCCAGCGGAGCAATGCCAGACCGAACTTCCCGACCTCAAATGTTGTGGGCGGGGCTAAGCACGGCTGGCACCCAGGCTAGTAAACAACCACACACAGCAGAGGCTGTTGATTTAGGCTGTAAACAAATAAACATATTTAAGATAAGATAAACTTTGATTAATCCCCATAGGGAAATGCAGGATATTTATGCCTATATGTACAGTACTGTGCAAAAGATATAGGCACGTGTCGGTAGACGATGGGTGGTAACCAGACGATGGGCGGTAACCGGAAGTAATTCTGGTCTCTGATTGGTTAAGACAAGTCACCTGACCGGAACGGAAAAGAACTATACGTATGATTGGCTAATACCAGGCTTGACACTATGCTCTAACCACTGTGAGGATGCTTTCAAAATGACATGAATAGTTTTTACCTACCAATCAATGACATACAAAGTTCATACAAAAGAATGTTTGAATATGTAAACATATAGACACGCCAATGCAGTAGGAAAAAAGTTACGACGGTTCCTAAAGCTTTTGCCCAATATGATCACGTTACAATATACAGCACCACATGATCATTCTAGCTTTATCTGAAATGACTCAAAATCAAAAGTACTGAATCTCAAAGTACTGATTTGAACTATGAGGCATGGGGAATGGCATCTTCTGAATGACACGCTGTGTGTGAAGGACACTATGTGGTTGTTCCGTGGACGTTTCCGTTCATGCCAGATCAACCACAGACAAGCCTGCATCTTCCCTCGCTCATGACAGTTTTGCAGACAAATACTCTACCACCTCGCACTCACTTACTCTCGCTGACGCTCACACACACACACACACACACACACACACATACACACACTCACACACACACACTAAGGTCCACAGGGGTCTATGGCGTCAGGGTTCTAGAATCCAGTTGCCATGATTGAAGAGGGGGAGATGAAGAAAGCAGAACATGAAAGAGCCACTCAAATGTTGTTGGAGGAGAGAGAGAGAGAGAGAGAGAGAGGCCTCTGTCCTTTACACTCATCCACTCTCATCCTCTGTTTCATTGTTCCATCTTTCACTCATCCAATGTCAGTCACTCACTCGCTCACGCACACGCTCACTCACACACTCGCTCACGCACTCGCTCACTCGCTCACGCACACGCTCACTCACACACGCACTCACTCACTCACACACTCGCTCACGCACTCGCTCACTCGCACACGCACTCACTCACTCACACACGCACTCACTCACTCACTCACTCGCTCACGCACACGCTCACTCACACACTCGCTCACGCACTCGCTCACTCGCACACGCACTCACTCACTCACACACGCACTCACTCACTCACTCACTCGCTCACGCACACGCTCACTCACACACGCACTCACTCACTCACACACTCGCTCACGCACTCGCTCACTCGCACACGCACTCACTCACTCACACACTCGCTCACGCACTCGCTCACTCGCTCACGCACTCGCTCACTCGCACACGCACTCACTCACTCGCTCACGCACTCACTCAACTCAACTCACTCTTTCCACCTCTTCTGTCTTAGGTTTTTTTAGAGATTCCTGTTCATGAACCACATTCATTAATTCCCTCTCTCGCTCCTCTCTTGCTCTCACTCTCAGTCTCTCTATGCCCTCTGTCCCTGATCTTTATCTCTTTTTCTGCCCGCATCTATCTTACCCTCTCTCTGGCTCACCCATCTCTCTCTGTCTCAACCACTCTCTCTCTGACTGCATCTATCTTTCCCTCTCTCTGTCTCAACCACTCTCTCTCTCTGACTGCATCTATCTTTCCCTCTCTCTGTCTCAACCACTCTCTCTCTGACTGCATCTATCTTTCCCTCTCTCTGTCTCAACCACTCTCTCTCTGTCTCTCCCACTCTCTCTCTGTCTCTCCCACTCTCTCTCTGTCTCTCCCACTCTCTGTCTCTCTCACTCTCTCTTCTCTCTTCTCTCTCTCTCTCTCTCTCTCTCTCTCTGTCTCTCCCACTCTCTCTCTCTGTCTCTCTGCTACCTGATGACTTCAGCTTTCACAAATCTGAATGGACTCTATGTAACTTCCCTATATATGGGGCAAGAGTCACAGTGAGAAAAGAACACACACTCACATGCACACACACTCACTCACACACACATACACATACACATACACACACACACACACACACACCACACATACACACACGCACACACACACACAGACACATACACACACGCAGACACGAACATACACACACACACACACACACACACACTCACACACACATACAGACAGACACAAACATACACCCACGCACCAACTACACACAAGACATTCATTAATTAATCTTCATGAACTACATTCATTAATTCCCTCTCTCGCTCCTTTCTTGTTCTCACTCTCTGATTTTTCTCTCTTTTTCTACTTGCATCTGTCTTTCCTGATCTCTCTGCCCGCATCTCTCTCTCTCTCTCTCTCTCTCTCTCTGTCTCTCTCTCTCTCTCTGTCTCTCCCACTCTTTCTCTGTCTCTCTCTCTCTGCCCGCATCTATATTTCTCTCTCTCTGTCTCACCCACTCTCTCTCTGACTGCATCTATCTTTCCCTCTCTCTGTCTCTCTCACTCTCTCTCTGTCTCTCCAACTCCCAGAAAGAATGAGGGAGATGATGAGAAAGAGAGAGAGAGAGAGAACGAGGGAGCTGACGAGGAAGAGAGAGAGAGAGAGAACGAGGGAGCTGATGAGGAAGAGAGAGAGAGAAAGAGAGGGGCATAAGACAGAGGAGTGTAGCTCTGCATAGTAGTGGTGGGGTCCAATCATTTGGATGATAGACATTGTCCTGATAAATGTCAGCTAGAGACCAGGGTTTATTGATGTGTCTGGCAGTCATACAGATAAACAGACTGTGGAAGTGTTACAAGTTGCTCTGGACACACACGCACACCCACACCCACACACACACACACACACACACACACAACACACACACACACACACACACACACACACACACACCACACACACACACACACACAGAGCCACTCATCTATTATGATTCAAGTACAGAAACATGCCACTGGAATAAAGGCACAGGCACAGGCACAGGCACAGGCACAGGCACACGCACACGCACACGCACACGCACACGCACACGCACACGCACACGCACACGCACACACACACGCACACACACACACACACACACACACACACACACACTCACACACACATACAGACAGACACAAACATACACCCACGCACCAACTAGACACAGAAAGACAGACACAGAGAGGAGAAAGGGATGACCCCAGTTTCAGTGATAACAGAGATTCTGAAGGACATGCACCGTGGAGACCAAAACAAGGAGATAAGCCCAACAGAGGTCTCTCTCTCTCTCTCTCACTCTCTCTCTCTCTCTCTCTCTCTCTCTCACACTCCCCCTCTCCCTGTCTCACACACACTCTCTCTCCTTCTCTCTCTCTCTCTCTCTCTCTCTCTCTCTCACACTCCCCCCTCTCCCTGTCTCACACACACTCTCTCTCCTTCTCTCTCTCTCTCTCTCTCTCCACTCTCTCTCTCTCTCTCTCTCACACACACTCTCTCTCCTTCTCTCTCTCTCTCTCTCTCTCTCTCTCTCTCTCTCTCTCTCTCTCACACTCCCCCCTCTCCCTGTCTCACACACACTCTCTCCTTCTCTCTCTCTCTCTCTCTCTCTCTCTCACTCTCTCTCTCCCTCTCTCTCTTTCTCTCTCTCTCACTTTCTCTCTCACACTCCCCCCTCTCCCTGTCTCACACACACTCTCTCTCCTTCTCTCTCTCCCTCTCTGTGTCTCCTATCAGTTCACTTTTTCTCTTTCTCTATAATTTTCTCCATCTTTCTTCTTTTGGGTATTCTCTCTCTACGCTTTCTCAACAACAGACTTCTCTTTTCTCTCGCTCTCTCTCTCTCTTTCTTTATTCATCCTCCTCTTTCACCCATCCTCCTTTCATCCTTCTACTTCTGTCCTGTCTCTTGTCGTCACCTTCTCTTTTCCTCTCTCTCTCTCTCTCATGCACTCACAGGAAGTGGAAGTAAAATCAACATCCTAGTGACGGAAGTATAGCGCTCGAACCTAAACATAACTGATGTTCGACTTCCTTCGAATCTCGTCGGCAGTGCGATATTGGCTACTCACGCTACTCTGTCTGATGAGGTAAACAGGACATCCATCAGACACACAGACAGGGTGCTTACAGTGTGTGTGTGAGTGTGTGTGTGTGTGTGTGTGTGAGTGTTTGTGTGTGTGTGTGTGTGTGTGAGTGTGTGTATGAGAGTGTGTGTGTGTGTGTGTCTTCCATGGAAGACTGTGAGTGTAAGTGTGTGTGTGTGTGTGTGTGTGTGTGAGTGTCTTCCATGGAAGACTGTGAGTGTGTGTGTGTGTGTGTGTGTGTGTGTGTGTGTGTGTGTAAGGAAACATGCATGGGTGAGTGTGAAGTGTACTTGTGTGGAACAGGACATGTGCCAGACACAGTAGATGTTGTGCTTATCAACACACTCCTTCACAGGAAAGGGATAGGTACAAATGAGAGAGGGAGTGTGTGTGTGTCAATACACTTGACTTTGACCTTATTTCCTGAAACCACCCACTATTTCAGATGTGCATTTTGTCTTGCTTCTGTTCTGAAGTTGCACATGTATATTAAAAGTAGTGTACCCAATGTATCGTTACAGCAATGTGTTAACTGCATAGAACAACATATATCAACATCAGTGTAACATTCCAGTTTTCCTTCAGGCTCAGAAAAAGTCTTCTTCTGTTTTTGATCTTTACTCACTCTTGATATGGCAGTAGGCCATTCTCATTCATTCATTCATACATTCAGGTGTTGATGTGAAAATAAGGCTTTATCAATGTCATAATTTGTAATAGTAAGGTAAATGTTTGATTTTAGAGGTGAAATAAGAAATATCACTTTGAGTTCATCTGGAATCAGGACTTCATCTTCGCATCATAACAAAATTGCGTCAACAACTGTACACAATAAAAAGTAAATAAAAATATCCACACACACACACACTGAATAAATATATTTTGGCGGTTGTTTAAAGCGTTTTGTTGACCAAGGTCATATTTGGTATTTTTATATTCAGGGTCAGGGGTAGACACATATCCCATAAATGTGTATTCTGTCGCTCCAAAGCACAGATGGTGTTTGATCATTGGCACATTAATGTTATGAATGGTAGATGCGAGGGCAGTCTGTTGGTAGATTCTGGTACATCTTGTTAAACACACAGTATGTGTTTGCATGTGTGGTCTGGAGATAGATGGGAGATGAAATGTGGGCCAATTAAATAGAGCTGGCTGTGAGCTCACTGTGAGCCAAGTTCTAATTTACACACACACACACACACACACACACACACACACACACACACACACACACACACACGCACACAGACACACGCACACAGACACACACGCACACACACACACACTGCATCATGAGAAGTGATGTCAGCACCGTTGTCTTTTCTCAGTGCTGCCCGGCACTAATTGCGGTCCCAGATGGCAACAGGGAATAAAAAGCGATAAACTATCTGGACCGTGTGTTGGCCGTGCCTGGGTCAAATCCCAGCTTCATCTGGGCTTATTGGGTAACCGACTGTTGCAAAACACACAGGTTGCAACTGCCTCCGATTTCAAAAAGCCTCTATAAAAAAAAAAAAAAACAGGGTGTATTCTAATGACATCATGTGTGTGTTCCTGTGTGTGCTTAGATGTGGGTGAGTGTCTGTCTTCTGGTATGAAGATCCATCTTTGGCTTTGGTTTGCTGAGAGGATGTTTACCTCACTTACACAGAGTTAATGTACCCAGGTTTGTCACTAAACCACGTACTCAGAATATCTCCCTGGCCGTCTGATCAGTCTCCACCCACCTAGGGTAACCGTCAGCAGGGCAGGTGGCCGGAAGTGAGAAACGAACACACACACGCACACACACACACACACACACACACACACACACACACACACACACACACACACACACACACACACACGCACACACACACACACACAGAGACTAAACAAAAACACTGAAAAAAAGTGTGCACACACACACAACGTCCGGAACACAAGCTCACTCACACACAACCAACATGCAAGAATATACAAGCTAGTTTACAAGAATACACAGACACACTCAGACTGACACTTCGGCATACACACACATACAAAGAAGGAAAAACAATTAACATCTTTGTCCTGGGCAAACCGGTTGGTTAAGGTTGCATAAGTCAGCCGGCACAGTGCAAAATGCGTACACTGTTGCCATCTGCTGGACCATGTGTAGAATTGCAAAACGGGCCAGCAGGAGAGAGGGTGGGTAGTTCTTCAATTGTTACACTGAACACCGTTGATACAGGTAATGGCTAGGACCAATGTCTGTAAAAAAAAAAAAAAAAAAAGAAGCATGGACAGCGCAAGAGCTTTTCAAAAGTGAAGGAACTGGAGGGAATTAGAGAATGGAGATTCAACCTAGTTTGGGTCGGTTCTGACCGAGATTTCCAGGCACTGCGCATTCTCTGGCTCGGAAGAAAAGCACTTACTGTCCAGAATCTGGCTCCAATCTGGAGACGAATGGCAGCTCTCATTTTGATGCAACTTGGCTTCATTTCTGTGTAACTGAAGGGCAGGATGTGTGTGTGTGTGTGTGTGTGAGAGTGTGTGTGTGTGCGTGTGTGTGTGTAACATGATGCCATGCTGTTCATTCTGTTAAGTCATTTAGTACAGATAATGCACAGGGACACCGTCCAGCTTTTTGTTGAACAACAAACAAACTAGAAGGGCACTCAGAGAGCGCAGACCTCTGCCAAGGCCAATACGTCTTATCTAGTGTGTGTGTGTGTGTGTGTGTGACATGATGCCAATATGTCTTATCTAGCTGTTAAAAAGAAAGTGAAGGAAAACAAATCCTGGATCTGGTCCTTGACCCAGATCCACTCCTGAATGTAACAGGTTCTTCCTTGGCCCATGCTCCCTCACACTGCTGTGATGTAATTAGTAATCAGTGTTTGTACAGTTGCATTTAAGTGGCGGACGAGTGAAGTTAGCCAACGGCCAACAAAGAAGGAACCATTTTAAGGGAGCATACATAGATGAACAGAGATAATTTAAAATATTACTTTATTTATTCATTTTTTTTTATTCCATTTGAATCTTTTCTTACAAAAGAAAAACAAAACAGATTAAACAAAACAGATTACTCCATAGTCTTAACAGAATGAAACTATCGACTTCGATATCTCACTCTACATTTGAAAACCAACCGAATAGCTGAGAACAAAAGAAAGAGAAAAATTTCAAAATCAAAAAAAGAAAAAAAAAAGAAACTCACCAAACGAGAAAAACAAAGAAAAAAAAAATAACAAAAAAAGAGGAAGAAGTCATAAAAACACAAGTTTGTAAAAGACAGAACACAACATGAGCCGTTACCATAGAAACTAACCAATCAAAACCAAACACGACATTCAAAAAAAAGGGAAAAAAATAAGGTTGGGGGGTATCCGAAGGGTGGGCAGTGACTAAGCCACTAGCTATGGACTAACCCTTTAAACAAATTCTTTAGAATTAAAATACTCAGATGGAAACTCACCCCCACCCCCATTCCTTTATAAATACTTTTTTTTTAACCTTCACAGGAACAAACGTGATGCGTCTCAAAATCACTCTGTAATATCCTTTCCTTGTCCCACGTCATATAGCCTTGCCAATTATTATATCGCTTGACTGAATGACATGCACACACACACACACACACACACACACACACAGAGAAAGAGCGCTACAGTCATACTGAAGCCGAACACGATGCGAGAGAGAGAGAGATAGGGGGGTAGTCTCAGTCTCCTCCGACACAAACGTCTTCTAGTAGTCAGATATTTCGACCCCACGCACAACAACGGCACCCCCCAATGCCGTGCCACGAGAGAGCAAGCGATCATGGGAGGAGGAAGATGACGAAGAGGAAGACGGGATGAGAAAATAAAGCCAGTGTCTCGTTTAAAAAGAACACAAGAGAAAGAAACAGACAAGCAAGAACACAAGAATAATAATACAAAAAACAGCTTTTCCTTACAGTAGCTTCTTTAAAAATCAGGAACCAAAAACAAATTTGTGCTCTCAACATAACCGAATACCCCCATACCCACCCAAGATTTGTTTTCTCTAAATATTTCAACTAACTTTTGTATATAATATATATATTTACTTTTTTTCTTGACTTTGTTTCAATTTAATATATATATATATATATATATATATATATATATATATATTGTATGTGTGTGTGTATGGAAGTATGTGGTGCAGAGGTGTGTGCCAGGGCTACAGCCACCACCTATGATTCAGTTCTGGCCTGGAGCGCTGCCACCTACTGGCCGGAGTGCACGCCACGCCACGCAACACGGAACTGAGCTTGAAGCCAACAAGCTTGTCCCATACCCACTCCTGTGTGCTGCTTTAGGCCTACATCAACACCCCACCCCCACAACCTCCCCATCCTGCGTGCATCTTTAGGCCTACATCAACACCCCCCCCCCCCCCCCCCCCACACACACACACACAACCCCCTCCCCTCCTGCAGAGAAGTCTTTTCGCCTGAAGCTGTCAATCAGCATCATCATAATGATAATAATGATGATGGCTAATGGCTAATGCTGCAATGGAGGGCATAGTTAGTATGGCATGACAGTGGGTGTTAATAACACCTTAATGACACCTTCCACCCCAAAGAACACACACAGACATAAACACTTTCATACACACACACACACTCTACAAAGTACCTGAGCCCCACCCATTAGGAACCACAAACACACACTGAAGCGACACTGCCCCGACACGGTGTGTGTGTGTGTGTGTGTGTGTGTGTGTGTGTGTGTGTGTGTGTTTCTATTCGATACCCACACAAACACACTTGTAGAGTAGACTTGCTGAGTAGTTGCAATTATATAATCCCCACTTTCACTGAAGAAGAGAGAGGGAGAGAAAAGAGAGAAAAAGAGAGAGAAAGAGAGAGGGATGGTGTAATGGAGAACGAGAGAGATGGGAGTGAGGCAAAACAAACCTCTTTTTTCATCCGCAGGTTAACACTTTCATTCTCAGGGGAAAAAAAAAACATCTTAAATACAGTTATTCACTTTAAAAAATAGACAAAAAAAAAAGAAAAATCTTCTGAGATTCCAGACCGTTTGTTGTTTTTGTAAAACACCAGTTCTTTTCAGTTCCTTTATGTCTTTGTTTATTTAAACCGCACATCTCATTTTTTGGGGGTTGCCGGGGGGGGCCCTCAGGTTGCCCCTGGCGATACCAAACAGAGATACAAACGGAGAGATACTTCAGGTTAGGGGGGGGGAAAGGTAATCTGACTTTAGAGGGGGAAAAGGATTATGGACAGATAGACAGAGCGAGAGAGAGGGGGAGGAAGGAGAGATGAAGTTCTCTTTCTTGAAGTTCTCTTTCTTTCTTGAAGTTTACATTTGCTCCCTCCTTCAGAAAAGGTTCTCCTCAAAGATGGCCATGAGGTCGCTCTGGAAGTTCATGTCAATGAGGGCAGCCGTCTGATGGGGAGGGAAAGATGACAAGGGGTTAGAGACAGGGTGTGAGTGTGTGTGTGTGTGTGTGTGTATATATGTGTGTGTGTATGTGTGTATGTGTGTGTGTGTGTGTGTGTGTGTGTGTGTGTGTGTGTGTGTGTGAGAGTGTATATGTATATGTGTGTTTGGATGTGTGTGTGTGTGTGTATGTATATGTGTGAGTGCGTATATATAAGTGTGTGTGTGTGTGTGTGTGCGTATATGTGTGTGTGTGAGTGCGTATATGTAAGTGTGTGTGTGTGTGTGTGAGTGTGAGTGTGTGTGAGTGCGTATATGTAAGTGTGTGTGTGTGTGTGTGTGTGTGAGTGTGTGTGAGTGCGTATATGTAAGTGTGTGTGTGTCTGTGTGTGTGTCTGTGTGTCTGTGTGTGTGTCTGTGTCTGTGTGTGTGTCTGTGTGTGTGTGTGTGTGTGTGTGTGTCTGTGTGTGTGTCTGTGTGTGTGTCTGTGTGTGTGTCTGTGTGTGTGTCTGTGTGTGTGTGTGTGTCTGTGTGTGTGTGTCTGTGTGTGTGTGTGTGTCTGTGTGTGTGTGTCTGTGTGTGTGTGTCTGTGTGTGTGTGTCTGTGTGTGTGTGTGTGTGTGTGTGTCTGTGTGTGTGTGTCTGTGTGTGTGTGTCTGTGTCTGTGTGTGTGTGTGTCTGTGTGTGTGTGTCTGTGTGTGTGTCTGTGTGTGTGTCTGTGTCTGTGTGTGTGTCTGTGTGTGTGTCTGTGTGTGTGTCTGTGTGTGTGTCTGTGTGTGTGTCTGTGTGTGTGTCTGTGTGTCTGTGTTTGTGTCTGTCTGTGTGTCTGTCTGTGTGTGTGTGTGTGTGTCTGTGTGTGTGTCTGTGTGTGTGTCTGTGTGTGTGTCTGTGTGTGTGTCTGTGTGTGTGTGTGTGTGTGTGTACGTGTCTGCACACTCACCGCCTCTCTCTTCCTCCGCTCCTGCTCTCGCCTGCGGGCCAGCTCTCTCTGGTCGGGGGTGCTGAGCGTCTGTGCTGGGGGGGCCGGAGGTGTTGGGGCGTGGGGGGAGTTGGCCTGGGGGGGCGTCTGCGTCTGCGTCTGCGTCTGCTCCGGCCGTCTGCGCCCCTGTGAGTGGGGCGGAGGCTGAGGCGGAGGCTGAGGCGGAGGCTGCTGAGGCGGAGGCTGCTCCTGCTGCTGCTGCTGCTGCTGCTGCTGGTGGTGATGGTGGTGGCCACGGCGCGGGTGATCCACAGGGTCCTCACCGTCACGGGACCTACACACAAAGGCACACACGTAAACACACAACACACACGTAAACACGCAACACACACACATAAACACGCAACACACACACACACACACAGATAAACACGCCACACACACACACGTAAACATGCAACACACACACACACACACACAAAGGCACACACACGTAAACACTCTTGTTTCTGCACACTTTCTTCTCTCTCCCACATCTCCTTTTCTTTTCTCTTCTCTTCTCTCCCTCCCTCCCTCTCTCTCCCTCTCACCTCTTCTCTTGTTCTTTGCGTGCTCTCTCTCGCTCCTGTTCGACCCGGAGCGCTTTCTCCCTCTCCTCCTTCTCGAGGGCGGCGCGGCGGAACTGCTCGAAGCTGTCGCTGGACGAGCGCAGCTGGGAAGAGGAGGACGAAGACGAGGAGGAAGACCTGCGCGCCAGGCTGGTCCACGAGCCCATGTTCCTCGGCTTCACATCCTGACAGGAGGAATGAGGGAGGACAGAGAGAAAGAATGACGGAGTGAAAGAAAGAAGAGGGAAAGAGAGAGGAGGGAAAGAGAGAGCAGTCAATATAATATAAACCTCCACTAAATCAACATTATTGCGTGTACTATGAAGTACCAGAACTAAATCAACGTTTATGTTTTCAAGCTTTCCAGCAAAGATAAACTTTGACATGCAGGTCTGAGTGACCTTCCTGGCCTCATGGACACACACACACACACACACACACACACACACACACACACACACCTATGCAGGTCCACCACACATACACACACACACACACACACACACACCTATGCAGGTCCACCACAAACACACACACGCCTATGCAGGTCCACCACACACACACACACACACACACACACACACACACACACACACACACACCCACACCTATGCAGGTCCACCACACACACACACACACACACACACACACTAGGGCTGTCAAAATTGCTCAAAAATGACGTTCGAATATTCGCTTTAAAAAAACACATATATTCGAACATATTCGAATTTCTGGTTGCGCATTAGGCACGTCAATAACAGGACAAATTAATACAACGAGACATAACTACTTGTATAGGTAATTTTTTTTAAGTTTAAACATATTTAACAACATATTACCTACACAAAAATAAGTAAATTAACTAATGGCCAAGACTGCAGAGCTTGCACACACTCGCACTCTTTCTTTCTCCCTCTCTCTGCCTCTCCCGCACTGTCGCGCTCTCTGCGCATAGCGGTTTAAATGAACGACAACAAGGGATATGGTACCTCGGTTCCAGTGCTTCACAGAACTCCCTGAAGCCTATCCCATCCACCACACTGATCGGCCTCATGTCCTTGCATGTGAACGAAATCAATTTTTGCGTGCAGGCCTCCTGTCGTGCAGCAGGCAACGAACTTGTGACAGACGGCGCAAAATATGTATCCAGTCGTGGCTGTTTCGCTGAAGTTCCACATATTATGCCATATTCACTTGGATGCACATTTTGGAGATGTAGCCTCAAGTTGCTAGTTGTTGAATGGTAAGCTAACGCTAGCTTACATAGCTTACACACTACTTAACTGTAGGCTCAACAAGTTTACAATCAACTGCCCAAAATCCGAAATATTTCCAGACATCACTCTTTAGATTTTTGGGGGTTACAATCACTTTCTCTGTTGCGGTCAAGCAGGGTTCTGCATTTTCTGCATCTCGGAAGTCAACTGTCAGCAGTGACTCTGTGCCAGACAGTGAGACTCCTGTGACCTGTCCCTGATCTCAGGCGCGCGCCCACCCGCAAAGCAGACAGTGCTGCCGCTGTTTTTTTTTTTTTTTTACATTCGAATATTCATTTTCACATTCGAAATTCTATTTTTAACAACTATTCGAATATATATTCAAATTTAAAATATTCGTTGACAGCCCTAACACACACACACACCCCCACACACGCAGGTCCACCACACACACACACACACACATATGCAGGTCCACCACACACACACACACACACACCTATGCAGGTCCACCACACACATACACACACACACACACACACACACACACACACACACCTTTGCAGATCCACCACACACACACACACACACACACACCTTTGCAGGTCCACCACACACACACACACACACACACACACACACACACACACACACACACACACACACACACACACACACACACACACACACACACACACACACACACACACACACACACACACACACACACACACACACACACACACCCACCTTTGCAGGTCCACCACACACACAGACACACACACACACACACCTTTGCAGGTCCACCAGGCCCTTTGGGCTCCTGTTTGGGCTTGTCCTGGAGAGAAGTGGGTGGAGCTGAGGCTTCTGTGGGGCGGGGCCGAGAGTTGTCCGGTGGCCTGATGCTGCTTCCTGATTGGATGCACACATATAGAGACATCAGTACATCTGCATCAGTACATACAGACATCAGTTTATATAAACATCAGCACATATAGACACATCAGTACATCTGCAAACACGATCAATATAAACAACAACCCCCCCCCACACACACACACACACACACACACACACACACACACACACACAGACAGACACAGGGGTGCAAACTCATCAGGGATGAAAAAGGTGACAATGATGCGAGCCCCCGCGGAGGGTCCGGGGGAAAATATTCTCATATATAATAATAATATATAATAATAATATATAATAATATATATAATATATAATATATAATAATATTCATGCTCCCCGGGGGGAAATATTTTATATATAAGAACATTTTTCACATTTAAAAGTTCAATGCATCAATCTGGTGCACTTTGACAACAAAATTATGAGGCTAGATCTATGAAAAACTTTGTGCTGTTGTAAACAATTTTGTGCTCTGGTAACAGTTTCATCATAAACATTCCTGTGTTGAATGTTGCACGGGCACAGGCCAACCCAACCACCCACCCCAATACCCTCCCGACCACCCTCTCCAGTCAACTTCACCAAAGCACATTACGTCACAGATCTCCATCAGGTATTAAGCCAAAAAAAGGGCCAACTATAGGAACAGAAAATCAACAGAGGCTGCATCAGGCATGGCCTAGCTTCTTTGTGTTCTTGAAAAACTGTGACAGTGGGAACACATATTATTTTCCCTTTACATTACTCTTTGAGTGTAGCTTGTCAGGACAAGGCCCATTTGCACCTGGCTCCTGTCTCTAGTTGAGCCACAGTAATGGCATCCTCCTCCTAAAATTCTCTCATTCTGAAAACAAACTGAAGTAGGAGAGTGATACATTTGTTCAGTTGGAGTGAAGCGCCCGGCCGTAGAAAACGGGTCAGTGCTTCAGATTACATACACATAGGGACGTGCGGTCAGGGGAGGAAGAGCCTCATGAAAAGTAAAAAACAAGTAATGATAAAATAAATATTAATATGTATCTACTGATCTTTGCTTTAAATACAATTTTTGTATGATTCCGATCATTTTTATAATCAAAATCGCTGAATTTTAACCATGTCCTGTTCAAACAGAGAGGCGACTCGCGAGGTGAGGCAGCGACGAGCTGCGCCTCATCTCAGATTGTGCAATCCCTCACACACTGGGTTGAGCGCATGACTTTTGCTTTCTCATTGTTTGTAATCACTGAAATATTTGTAGACACTTTTATTATATGTTGTTTGTATCCATATAATAGGTACTCTAATGTAATGTATTTCACGTATGTGAAGAAGCTATTTAGTCTTGCTGATCTGTTATAAAACCACAGTGAAAAAGCACATAGGGGAGGCAAACCTAACCTCTGCCTCAATGAAGGGGGCGTGCGACAGCCTGGAAAATGGACTTCCAATCCAGTGAAGTGATAGATAAATACATAATGCCAGAGCTAAAAGGTTTGCTTCAAACGACAGGACAGAAGATAACTTTACCAGCTAAACTCCGGACCAAACTCAGCTGACGGCCATGTCTTTTAAGTAAATGTACATTTTTTTGGCGTTTTCACGCTTAGATTTTTCAAAAGTTACCGAGAAAAAGACACTGTACTATCCGATAACACCGTTATTGTAACCAGCAAAAATGGTTGATGTGATTTGCGAGGCGTCTGTCAGCCAACTGTCTGACTTCAGCACGTTAGCCTACGTTAGATAGTATAACGTTCTTGCAGCGTACCAACGTCACACGTTACCGTAAATGCCATCTTAAAAAGCCGCTCGAAACCAACGCTTTCATCCGAAAGACATGTCTTGTAATACACCTGTCTATTACGGCATCGAGGCAGCTACCTTCCATTTTGAACAGACCCGAAATAAAAAGCGTGCCTGTCATGGTGACATGGGGTTGGCCAAACGAACAACCTTGAAAAAAATATTCATGACAGCCTGCGTTCGCAGATTACTTGGAGGATCCCCCCCCCTAAAAATATTTTTATTGCAGATCTACACGAATCACACAAATGACCTATTTTGGATCAAAAACGGCGAATTTCGCCGAAAGGTGACGAGTTTGCACCCCTGAAACACTCACTGTGCAGGTTGGGCTTGCTGTCAGGGACGTCCTGATGAACTGGGCTGAGGACCAAGACTGGAGAGGGAGGGAACTTCTCCTCTTTCAGCTGATAACACACAGACGGACACACACCACATTATTATGCGCACACACACACATACACAAAAGGTTCCTATGCACACACCCGTCCTGTGTACAACAGCAAGCACACTCTCATATTTACAACCATAGACACACACACACACACACACACACACACACACACACACACACACACACAGGTACACACAGGTACACACACACACACAGGTACACACACTCACACACACACACTCTCTCATACTCACAGACTTCCTGTCTGGCATATCCATGGCAGGCGACTGGTTCACCATTGAGTGAAACTGGGACAGAGGGGAGGGGCTATCCCTCAGCGGACCTATCACAGAGAGGGAAGGTCCCACAGTTAAACTCTTTCAGCCAATGAAGGTCAAACGTGTATGTGTGTGTGTATGTATGTGCGCATTCATGTCTAAGTAATGTATATATGTATATGAACCTAGGTATGCCTGTGTTATTGCATGTATTTGTATGCATGCACTTGTGTGTCACCTGTGTGTAACTCTGGCTGAATATGTGTGTGTGTGTGTGTGTGTGTGTGTGTGTGTGTGTGTGTGCGCATGTCTGTACCTATATCTGTGTGTGTGCGTGTCTGTACGTATGTCTGTGTGTGTGTGTGTCTGTACGCATGTGTCTGTACGCATGTGTGTGTGTGTGTGTGTGTGTGTGTGTGTGTTACGCATGTGTCTCTGTGTGTGTGTACAGATGTGTGTGTGTGTCTGTACGTATGTCTCTCTGTGTGTGTACAGATGTGTGTGTCTGTGTGTGTGTGTGTGTGTGTGTGTCTACGTATGTCTCTCTGTGTGTGTACAGATGTGTGCAAGTCTCACCTGAGCTGTGTAGCGGAGACTCCTCCTCCTTAATGTGTGTGTGCACGGTGGCACTGTCCTCCCGCTGCTGCTGCTGTGAGTGTGTGAGTGTGTGTGTCTGGACGTGTGGCTGCTCCGTGCCCAGCTGAGAGGGCGGAGAGGGACTGAACCCCAGCGGCTGCATCAGGAGCTGCTGATCCATCTGACAAACAAGGACCAGGAAAAAAGGGATTAGGTCACTTCCTTGGTAACTGTTTATGGGGAGGAAAGGGAATTAGGTCACTTCCTTGGTTACTGTTTATGGGGAGGAAAGGGGATTAGGTCACATCCTTGGTTACTGTTTATAGGGAGGAAAAAGGGAAAACCTACTCCCCTAGTGGTTGCATTCCTATCGGAGAGCAGTATACATTGCGGTCATTACAATTAAATCCCAATGAGTGGATTTAAAATAAATAAATAAATAAATAAATAAATAAATAAATATATATTACGAAGCCATAGCAGTGAAGTTATTGAAAACAAAAATGTGTCAGTGTTTGTACAGTAATAACCTACTAACTGCAATAAGACTAATACTAATGATTACGATGACGTCACTTCCTTGGCTATTGGTCAGCAGCAGCACTAGTGATTGAGAGGCCACCTCCCTGGGTTAATGGCTATTGGTCAGCAGCAGCACTACTGATTGAGAGGCCACCTCCCTGGGTTAATGGCTATTGGTCAGCAGCAGCACTACTGATTGAGAGGCCACCTCCCTGGGTTAATGGCTATTGGTCAGCAGCAGCACTACTGATTGAGAGGCCACCTCCCTGGGTTAATGGCTATTGGTCAGCAGCAGCACTACTGATTGAGAGGCCACCTCCCTGGGTTAATGGCTATTGGTCAGCAGCAGCACTACTGATTGAGAGGCCACCTCCCTGGGTTAATGGCTATTGGTCAGCAGCAGCACTACTGATTGAGAGGCCACCTCCCTGGGTTAATGGCTATTGGTCAGCAGCAGCACTACTGATTGAGAGGCCACCTCCCTGGGTTAATGGCGAAAGGAGTAATGAAGAGGAGGACAGCTCCTCAGAGAACCATTAACGAGTAAACAGGACGTGGAGTGATGAGGTGTCAACGTCATGGGCAGAATAATCAGTGCACTTGGCATACTACCAACACCATCCTCTTCACATGGAAAATGAATTACTTATTTCTCTTGACAACAGTGTCAACTTCAGCCCATTTACCACAATATCACCACAAAAACACGAAACAAAAGAACCCCCTGCCATTGGCTCTTTTACCTAGAACACTACAAGTCCCATGATGCAACAATGGTAGGATAAAGCAGCCCCACACACCTGGTTGATGGGCAGCGGTGGGCTGGCGGGCTCTTCGTCCTCCTCATCCTCCAGCAGGGCCTGGGGGGGCTGGGCCGACACATGGCCGAGGATGGAGCTCCCCTGGTGGGCTAGAGGGGGCAACGGGGTGGGGGTGGGAACCAGAGGGGCCAGGGGCAACAGAGGCCTGAGAGACTGCTGCTGCTGAGGCTGAGGCTGAGGAAGACAGGAAGAGGAGGAGGAAGAAGAGGAGGAGGAGGAGGAGGAGGAGGGGGCTGAGGGGGAGATGGCGGAGGACAGGAGGGAGGGATGGGGAGGAGGGAGGGAGAGAGGGACAGGGGCAGGGGTAGGGGTAGGGGTTGGTGGGCTGGTTGGGGTAGGTGGGGTAGTTGGGGTGGGGGCGGAGGGGGGTTTGAGAGGGAGAGGAGCTGCACGGTGACTGGGGCGCGATGGCTGCTGAGGAAGAGTAGAGTGGAGAGCTGCAGAGAGAGAGAGTGAGGAAGAGAGAGAGAGAGAGAGAGAGAGAGAGAGAGAGAGAGAGAGGAAGAGAGAGAGAGAGATGAAGAGAGAGAGAGGGGAAGAGAGAGATACAGAGGGAGAACGAGAGGAAGAGGAAGAAAGCGAGAAGAGAGAAGAGAGAAGAGAGAGAGAGAGAGAGAGAGAGAGAGAGAGAGAGAGAGAGGATTAATGTTCTGCACCTTGAATATGAATTGGGGTGGAATTGTGAATAGGCGTGGTAATGTGGTCATTCACATACCTGGCGCTGTCATGGCCGCCGGGTGCTGGTTGAGGAAGGCGTGTGTGTCGTGCTGCCGAGGTGGTGTGTGCCCGTTGTTGCTGCTGCTACCGCCGCCACCTCCTCCTCCTCCTCCTCCTCCTCCTCCTCCGCCTTTTCCTCCGCTGCCTTTTCCTCCTCCTCCTTTTCCTCCTCCTCCACCGCCAAACTGCTGTCCCTGTGTGAGCGCCGAAGGCTGTGTGTTTGAGTGAGCGTGTGTGAGCGCGGCACCCGGCTGGGCGTGGTGCTGCTGGTGTTGGTGGTGGTGGGGGGGGCCTCCCCTGGACCGCCCGGGCGGCGCCGACACGAAGGACTGCGGGTTGAAATGGGCCAGCGGCTCGTAGCTGCTGTTGCCGAGGAGATGAGAGGGCGCCAGGGAGGGGCCGGCAGGGGGCGGGACCAACGGCGCAGGGGGG
Source organism: Clupea harengus (assembly GCF_900700415.2). Taxonomy (NCBI): domain Eukaryota; kingdom Metazoa; phylum Chordata; class Actinopteri; order Clupeiformes; family Clupeidae; genus Clupea; species Clupea harengus. The sequence goes on along the minus strand of NC_045175.1, from coordinate 19,106,627 downwards.
ACGGCGGCGGCGGCGTTGGAGGTGGGCGGGGCAGAGTTGTGGGGAGGAGGCACAGTGATGGTCTGGGCGGAGCCTCGCTTGGCCGACGGAGCAGACGGCTTCTTCTTCTGTTTGGGGACCAGCCCTGAGAGAGGCAGAGAGAGAGAGAGAGAGAGAGGAAGGAATGGAGAGAGAGAGTGAGAGGGAAGGAGGGAGAGAGAGAGGGAGGGAGATGAAGAAAGAAAGAAAGTTCAATACATAACCGAGTGTGCTTATCTGTGAGTGTGTAAGGCAGAAATTGATCTGTCCAGTGGAAAATCACAGATGGCATTCTTCCTCTGGTAACTTCTCATTTGGTGGGGCCTGGGTGTTGGTTTATGGTGACGCCAACAAACATTCCAGAGATGCGCTGTCCCAATTGTTGATTTTCCCACCCCCTGCTGAGACTCTTATCTCAAACCTATGTGTCTGGTTCTCTCTCTGTGCTTTTCCATGCCGGGGTGAAACTAGGGCCAGAGGAATGAATGCAAGAGTGCTTAAGTGAAATATAGCATTGTAATATGATTTCTTTGTCATGTTTGGGTTCATTTTAATGGTCTCAGTCTGAGTGGGAAAATGGTCTCAGTTCTACAGCTGTATATATTAATTAAAACATAGATATCAGAGACCTGATCATTCTGGTCTCTGTGAGAGTGCAAAGGTATCTCTCTCTGGAGGGGGCTCACCCCAATTTTGGGTGAGAACTCCCTCCATTTAGTTGTTAATGTGTGATTCTCATCTTGAGAAACATCTATGGGGGTAATTATTAGGCCAGATGCAGGACTAAAATGTGTACTTAAGGGGAAGACAGTCAAAGAACTTGGAGCATTCTGTCTTCAGATCTCCCTCACATCCGTGTGTGTAATCCGTGTGTGTATGACACAGCCAGGTATGTTCATGTTCTCTAAGTGTTTTATGTTTCATGTGGTGTTTTAAAACTTATATTCTTCACTTTAGACTTGTTAGATTGTAACTGGTAGTAGTCACTTGTACCTGACGTAATAAATTAGTAATTCTGACCCACTATGACCTCTGCTGAAATTCTTAACTGATGTTTATTATGGTTATGGTGTTCCGGTAATACTGACTAGGATTTGGTTACAGACCTAGAGTGGACAACGCACTTTTTGAGGTTCCTGGCTAGAATCAACTGGACTAGACATGCTGCAGATAAACTGTTAATTGTATGATATAGGGATAGGATTGCGGACCAGCCTCTGCACTGGATCAAATGGACATACATAGAGCGGACGAGCAGTCTGGCGCTCTGTCGCTGAGCCACGGAGATCGAACAAGCTGAAATGTCCCTGTAACAGACCTGTAGGACCTCTGGGTTAGTTCAGACTAGATACGGGTTATGTCTGTGGATTTGTCAAAAAGGAATCGGCCGGCCGTGGCAAGATCCTTCAATGACACCATCCCAGTGAATAGCACGGTTATTAGTGAGTAAGGGAGGAAATTCAAATACAGACGATAGGTGCATTGAGTTGGAGGTCAGCCTACAACTCCAGTAGTAAAACTACAGTAAAAGCGAGGAGCTTAGACTGGGTTCCCAAAAGAGTGGAGTCAGACACAGAAAATGGAGTCAGATTAAGTATGAGCGTAATAAGAAAGATGCTTTAACAAATGTTACTTTTTCAGCAAAGCAAAGAGAGACGAATCCACCCGAACCTTCCAGACGCCTATTCCCTCATTGGTCTAGGAAGTTACGTCTTTACAAGTGTCTGCAAAAAAGAGTGTGTGTGTGTGAGTGTGTGAGTAGGTGAACATTTCCCTTCTCACGGTAAGGAACTTAATGAACTGTTTGCTTGCTTTACCGCAAATGCGGAAGTAAGAGACGACAGACTCCATTCATTCATAAAAAAACACACACACACACACACACACACACACACACACACACACACACACACGCATGCAGCCACACATACACAGCATCTTCCCTGTGATCGCGATACATGGACTTCAATGCTCTTATTGGTTTTGTGGGTTTGTGGTGCTTGTTTGCTACACGGTGTGAGGGCGTATTGGTGTCGGGTGTTTGGCGTTTATGCACAGACAGACACATTGTTTGATCTGCCGCGATATGACAATCATTAATACATTGTAATATTTTACTAAATATATTTCTACCGTTCCGAAATTATACTGGGTACCCACTTTATCATCCATTTTCCATTTGCATTTCGATAACATCCACAAACTGGTTAACATACATTTACTCACACTTCCTGGTGCTCTCACTTCCTCATACTAGGTCCCAATGCGAAAGTGCGCTTCACGCTGGGATAGGGAGCGAGGCATTTTCTTGCAGGGGTGTTTGTTTTGTGTACATCTTATTATGTAGTTATTATGCATTCTGGGGATATTGGCTATTGTATTAGATAGGTATTTGATTGACAATATTTACATGTTATTTTGCATACATTTACCGAATGGGTTTATTTTGTTTAATAGTATGCAAAATGTGCTATGCTTCCCCATATTCATGGGTTAGCCCTATTAGGCCAATTTGTGGCAATAGGTCTTTTTAAGAGGGTAGCTCAGTGCCCTTTGTGTGGTTGAGAGAGTAGGACAGCGTTCCTGCTGTGAGGTAGAGTTGTTCTCGAAGTAAATAATGCTACGCTACATTTTGACATTGAAAATTGTTTTGTTGAAAGTATTTTTGTTTTGTTATTATTGTTGCAATTGCTAATGCCTGCAACCTGGACAGCAAATAAATATTGATGCATTATTTAAAACGGAAACCACTGCTCCTGCAAATTCTTTTTTCACCTCCATCTCCAGTATGGCCAACATTGTGGTGTGCCAATCTGTACTCAATGGTTCAAAATTAGTATTTTTCCTTAAGTGAAATCTGTACTGCGTTAGTGGATGCCACAGGCAACATTTTGATATGTACTTGTAAAAGAAACAATATTGTGGCATTCAGCCTACAAACAGACTTATTTGTAGTCTGTAAGATCCCTTTTTGAGAGGGGCTCTTTTCTCAATCACGTGAATTCGGCTGTGTCATAATGTATTTTGCAATCTTTTCATATCGTGGTGGAAGTATTTCTCATATTTTGTACGTTTCTGTTTACAAAATGCAA
>NC_045175.1:19096017-19098517 GCF_900700415.2 Clupea harengus | reverse complement strand
GGTGCCGAGGTCCATGGGGTGTTTGATGATGTCGTAGTAGTCATGCAGGCCAAGGGCTTGGGTGTCTACTGGCACGTAGAAGGGCCAGCCGTAGGCGATGTGCTTCTTGGCCTGCATCTCCCGCAGAACCCCACGGCAGTACCGCAGCTGCTCGCTCCGACGAGGACTCACTGCGGACAAAATTCCACACAGGAATGAGACGGAAAGAACATTCAAGAGACTAGAGCCTGATCGATATAAGACTTTTAAAGAGTCATACCGATTTCGATATTTGAGGATTAAAAACAAATCCGATAAGACTCCGCTGTACTGTGCATTACTGAGATTCGTAGCCTAGGAAACAAGTGCGCTGCCAAAACTGCTGTGCGGCCTCTGGTGGACAAACTTTGCAATGAAAACATTGATCCTTTTTTTATTTATTTATCGGCCCTTATAAACGCAGATATCGTTCGGCAATTAGCTTATAATATCGACCAATAACATCGGCACGTCGATTCATGGTATTAATTCTGCAGTAACTAAAACTTACACTTGGTCGGCCTGACGATGAACTGGGAGTCGGGCGCATCCTGGCGCGTCTGCTTGGGCCGGCTGCTCTCGCGGCGAGGGCGGGGCTCAGTGGCGGCGGGAGACGATTCGCTCAGCTGGTCGTTGGCGGTCGGCGTGGTGGTGTCGGCCTTCCGCTTCTGACTCTTCCTCTGCTGCAGGGGGGTGAAGAGAGAGGGACAGAGAGAAAGGAAGGAGGGACAGAGGGAGAGAGAGGAAGAGAGGGGCAGAGGGAGAGAGAAAAAGTAAGAGGGAGAGGAAGAGAGAGAGAGAAGAAGAGAGGTACAGAGAGAGGAAGAGAGGGGCAGAGGGAGGGAGGGAGGGAGGGAGAGAGAGAGAGAGAGGAAGAGGGACAGAGGGAGGGAGAGACAGAGAGAGGAAGAGAGAGACAGAGGGAGGGGGAGAGAGAAAAAGAGAGAGGGACAGAGGACGAGAAAGGAAAATAGGGAAATAAACATACAAAGAGAGAAAGAAGGAGTGTGTGAGATGTGTGTGCCTTTCATCTTTGACAGAAACTAAAGTCAACAATCCATAGCCTTCATGATATGCATGCGACATTTACAGCAACAGCCACTAATGTTGCACGGTGTATCGATACTAGAAAGGTACCGCGGTACCCTCTCGTTTAAAACGATACGATTTTTGCAGATTTTTAGTTTCGATACTTCAATAAAATAGCGCGCAATCGGACCGCACTTGCTGCTCCGCTCCCTGTAGGCTGCATGCATGCATTGACTGCGTGGGCGGGGCTGCAAGCTCAGGCAGCCGTCACTCACAGACAGCGAGTGACAGCAGGGGAGACATGGCCGACCGTCCTCGGCTTGTTGATAAAAAAAAAGATGCCAGAAGTGAAATCTGGAATTATTTCGGATATATCGCAGATAGTGAAGGAAAGCCCACCGACACACAGAGACCCGTCTGCAAAAAAAGTTTCAAAACGACTCAGACAAAGCGAGGCAACACGTCTAATATGGCAAAGCACCTCTCAGACAGACACCCCGAACTTTTCAAAGAGTTCAAAGAACGACAGGTTAGCAAATGTGATTGCAAACATGAACACCCCCAAGCTCACCCATATACACCCTAACACGAGTAGCCTTAGCCTAGTTTAGCGAAAAGCGATTTTCCCCATCATAGAATTTTGACGATGCGTAGGACCATGATCATAATGCAGTGTGGTTAACGTAATGAAACCGCATTTTTCACACTAGTAATGTTAACTGCCATAATCTGAAAATGATGTATTTAATCTTCCATCAGTACGGGTCATGTTTATCGTTGCAGAAGGCCCTTTTTTAAGGATAGGTTAGCCGAAGGGATATCGGATGGCTCTATTGCATGTAGCCTCGTTTAAGATGTTGATCTAGCTTTCAATTTGGCTACAAGAACGTAGCCCAATTCATTGTCAAAATTCAGAGAGAGAGAGAGAGAGAGAGAGAGAGAAAACGCTATACATGCAAAATAACCTACAATGTCACTAATGTGGCCTATGATCATGAGGTCAGAATGCACACAAAAGTGCACCAATTGAAACACAATTGATGCAATAAGCTACATGCTGGTGGAGCCTGAGGGTGGATCTTGAGCTAATTATTTTTTTTTTTAGTTAAGGAAAAATTATTATTCCATGAATGCCATTTGTTAAGTGTTCAAAAAGCTGGGCAGGAACAAGCTAGTAAAAAAGGGAACCATACAGATATTTTATTTATTACTATTATAGATAAATATGCCATTATCGTATCGTATTTGTGGTATCGTATCGTATTTGTGGCATCGTATCGTAAGTATCGGGTATCATGATATTTATGGCAGGTATTGTATCGAAGTCATAATTTTGGTATCGAGACAACCCTAGCGGTGCAAACCCATGACACCGTTACGAGCGACGCGATATTCTAAATCCCATGCATTTCAACGGGCGGCAATCCATTGTGACGTAGACCACCGTTTTGGG
>NC_045175.1:19063517-19093517 GCF_900700415.2 Clupea harengus | reverse complement strand
CGTCAGACTTTTCTTGTAGTTGGTCACCAGGTTTACACACATCTCAGGAGGGATTTTGGTCCACTCCTCTTTGCAGATCCTCTCCAAATCCTTAAGGTTGCGTTTTCAATGGGAGGGAATGAGGGAATGAGGTTCAAGCCCAATATTTCACGTTACATGGCCCCATCCATAGTCCCCTCGATGCAGTGGAGTCGTCCTGTACCCTTGGCAGAGAAACAGCCCCAAAGCATAATGTTTCCCACTCCATGCTTGACGGTGGGGATGGTGTCATATTCAGCATTCTTCCCCCTCCAAACGCGGCAAGTCGAGTTGATGCCAAAGAGCTTGATTTTGGTCTCATCTGACCACATCCTGTCTCCCAATCCTCCTTAGAATCATTTAAGTGTTCATTGGCAAACTTCAGACGGCCCTGTACATGTGCTTCCTTGAGCAGGGGGACCTTGCGAGTGCTGCAGTACTTCAAACCATTACGGTGTAGTGTGTTGCCAATGGTTTTCTTGGTGACTGTGGTCCCAGCTGCCTTGAGATCATTCACAAGCTCCCCCTGTGTAGTTCTGGGGTTATTCTGCACCTTTCGGATGATCACCGATACCGCACGAGGGGATATCTTGCATGGAGCCCCAGACCTAGAGCGATTGACAGTTGTTTGGTGTTGCTTCCATTAACAAATAATCGCACCAATAGTTGTCTGCTTCTCACCAAGCTGCTTGCCGATGGTTTTGTAACCCATTCCAGCCTTGTGCAGGTCTACAATCTTATCTCTGACGTCCTTGGTCAACTCTTTCGTCTTGCCCATGGTGGTGAGGTTGAAGGTGTGAAGTATGATTCTTTGGACAGGTTTCTTTTATACACGTCACCAGTTGAGATCAGATGTACCTTGTTAGGCCTAATGAGGACTAATCTGTGTGCTTCTTGGGCACATAAATGGTCATTGGGAGCCAGAATTCTTGCTGTTTGCTTGGGGGTTCAAATACTTATTTTCTGCATCAAATACAAATAAAGTCATAAATGTTATAAAATGCAGTTTTCTGGATTTGTTTGTTGATATTCTATTTCTCACTGTTAAAATACACCTACCATTACAATTATAGATCACACATTTCTTTGCAAGTGGCCAAACTTGCGAAATCGGCAGGGGTTCAAATACTTATTTTCCTCACTGTAGATCAGAAATCACAACCACTTGTTACTTGTGTTCCACTCAAAACGCATCAACTGTGCACCTCATCTATAACTTTTGACAGCGATTGAGAGATTTTGAGCGTGGCATGCTGATGCCATCATGCCTGTTGTCTGTGAAATTAAGAACGTTACCACCGTCCCCCTTGTTACAACTGTCCCCGGTCTCCCCTACACTAACATTATAGGCTATCAGACAGCTGCTGACGTTTTCAGAAGATTACACCCTCCTGGTAGAAATAGACCAGTTTGATTGGCTCAGATTACGCCCTCCTGGTAGAAATAGACCAGTTTGATTGGCTCATCGCCATGATGTGTCTGGCGGAGCTCAGCCTGAAGCTTTACGGAGAATGAAACATGACAGGATAGAATCCACCACGCTGTCTAATGATGGTAGGAAGCTGTCGTGACAATTTCGTGACAATTAATCAGATATTAAAATAAGATAAGATATGATATATTTGTTTTGGATAAAACTAATAAATCCAGTTTAAGGATACGTTTTGTAAGAGCATTATGACTGGACATTTGGACATTTTAATTTATCATTTCTTTTTTTTAATCAATTTTACCAGGCAAAAAACGGTAATTTACCGGCTAACAGAATCCCTATAATAATAATCCCTATACTAATACAACACTGAGATCAGACTCACTGGAATGTTGAGTTTGCCTGCGTCTACGGGAGCCTGGAAGGGCCAAGCGAACTGATGCTTCCATAGTGACTTCAGCACCACCTTTAGCAAGTACTGCAGCTGATTGGTCTGCCTGGGGGGGCGGGCCGGGTGGATGGTTTCCAGGATTGGAGCCTTGAGGGAGAGGGGCGTGGTGTCCAGACCATCCCCCATGCTGATTGGCCAGGGGGTGGAGCTGGGCAGGGCGTGGTGAGTCAGTGCGGAACCTTGAGAAGGCTGGGCGGAGTCAGGACTGGACAAGTCATCCTCCTCACTGAAGGGGAAAGAGAAAGAGAGAGAGAGAGAGAGAGAGATGAAGACCGCATATAAGCATAGTCATCAACATCATCATCAACAACAACACACTCTTTTTTGAAGGACAGAGAGGAAGAGTGCATAATAGCCATACACATCATCATCAAAATCACACGCTTCACCGAAGTATCACCATCATCATAATCAATATGATCACCATCATCAATATGATCCCCATCATCATCATCACCATCACCATTATGATCACCATCACGATCATCACCATGACGACCACCAGGGCACTGCTATCTAACCTTGTGGTTTAGACTTTAGACAACCATTTGAGAAACAGACTTCATGTCATTTACACGGATACTTAACCCTAGAAAAGATACTTGACAAGGCGTTTGGGACACCGCACTAATATAAACAGGCCCACAGCAACACAAGGCCTTTTGCATGAACTACAGAATGAGAGAGAGATTTAAAGCCATGCCTGGGAATCCTTCACAGGATTTTTCACATGAAGCATGGGTAGCTTCTACTCATCATGGACATTTTGAAAACAAAAGGCACAAAGACCTCCGGGGGGGGGGGCAGCGAGTCAGAGCCATACGGTGATCTTCTAGTTAACCTAACCTGATCACTGGTACGGTATGTTTGAAGATTTCGGGGTCCCGTAAAAAGAACTAAAAGAAAACCAAACGTGTGCATGAGGTGGTCAGAGTGACTGCTCTCAGTCAGAGTCATTCACAGTGTTTCAAACAGGGGCGTCCTTAAGAATCTCATTCACAGTGTTTCAAACAGAGGCCTCCTTAAGAATCTCATTCACAGTGTTTCAAACAGAGGCCTCCTTAAGAATCTCATTCACAGTGTTTCAAACAGAGGCCTCCTTAAGAATCTCATTCACAGTGTTTCAAACAGAGGCGTCCTTAAAGCAGCATAACGGAACAATTGCTAATCGCTAACGAGATGCTAGCGGCTAAAACTAGCGAAACCTCTTGAAATGTGCTTACTTTGACACTATGACAAACTAGTTAGTCAACAACTGTCCTAACACAGTCAAACATCAAGCAAGTGCAACACAAGACAAAGCAAGAGTGCAAATAAGCTACTTACTAGTTTGGCAGACAGTAGAAACCGGGCGGCTTCAGCCAAACCTACATAACCCAGTAATATGCCTACGGACCCTGCTATGGCAATGGCACGGAAACGATTCTCCATATTAAAAGTAATTGTAGCGCCCCATTTTTTTTAAGCTGTTATTTTAAGGTAAAACTGCTTATCCTAACCCTGAAGTACAATTACTGCATAATGCCACTTTAAGAGTCCTTCACAGTGTTTCAAACAGGGGCGTCCTTAAGAGTCATTGACAGTGTTTCCCCTTACTAGTGACTCACTGATCCTGTGACTGTGGGGGCGTGAGTTTTCTTGCCGTGAGTGGGTAGGTAGGTATGTTCATTGTATGTGTGCTTGTGTCTGTGTGTAAGTGGTACATATACATGTTTGTGTGTGTGGATGTGTTTGATAGTGTACATGACGTTGCGCGTGTGTGTGTGTGTGTGTGTGTGTGTGTGTGTGTGCGCGCCGTTATCTACAGAGAATAACGTGAAAGAGTTCAATTATTGTAAGCGAAACAAGTCTGACACGTTTGGTGTGTATGACATCACACACACACACTCGGAGAAAAAAGAAAAATGGGAACCATCAGAAGCGTGAGTCTGGAGTGTCACTAACCATCATCAGCCAGAGAAGCTGTACTGACCAACAGCGTTTCACACACACACACACACACACACACACACAGAAGCTGTACTGACCAACAGCGTTTCACACACACACACACACACAGAAGCTGTACTGACCAACAGCGTTTCTCACACACACACACTCACATACACGGAGAAGCTGTACTGACAAACAGCGTTTCACACACACACACAGACAGACAGACAGAGAAGCTGTACTGACAAACAGCGTTTCACACACACACACACACACACACACAGACAGACAGAGAAGCTGTACTGACAAAGAGCGTTACACACACACACACACACACACACACACACACACACACACACACACACACACACACACACACACACACACACACACACACACAGAGAGAGAGAAGCTGTACTGACCAACAGCGTTTCTCTACTCTTCAATCTCACACACCACAACTGGGGAAAACAAGCGTCGCATCAGTGCGTTGCAACGCTAACTAGAAAGATTCTGCATTTGATGTAAGTTTGAGCACATTTTAAATGCACTGTGTGGGCATCTCAACAGTGAGGAAACATAGTTTGACTATAGCTTCATGCTAATTGCCTAGTTACTACCACTCTCTGTGGTGTCGTATAGGCCAAATGCAATTCTAGGGTTGTTTCAAATAGGTTTTACATGTAGTTACCACAGATACGCCTACATTTTTCAAATATGAGTTATTGTATTTATGAATATTAAAAAAAATAAAAACATGAAGGACAAGATAACATAATTAAAAAATGTAATCGTTACTCTTTGAATCGTAATCAAATCGAAGCATGAGGCCAGTGAAGACTCACTTCTCACACACACACTCAAACACACACACACACACTCAAACACACACACCATCAACACTCAAGTTTATAGCATTTGTGAGGACATACTTTGCATTCATAACATACTGGTAAATCACACACGTAAGGCATTCCCTTACCAACTAGATCCCTGTGTGAGGGGGTGAAGTATACACACACCGAATTTCTTGACAAACTGCATGCTTGAATGTGTGTGTGTGTGTGTGTGTGTGTGTGTGTCTCTGACTGTTACCTTTGGACCGAGGCTGAATATTTCGTTATTTCCTCCAACAGTGAATCCAACTTCTGAAAATCCAGTAGAGTGCTGGACTCTGAACGCATTTTGTAAACATGAGACGCAGGCATGTCCGAGAGAGAGACAGAGAGAGAGAGACAGAAAGACCAGAGTCAGTGGAACCGAGAGAGAGACAGAGAGAGACAGAGAGAGAGAGAGAGAGAGAGAGACCTTAGTCAGTGGAACCGAGAGAGAGAGAGAGAGAGAGAGAGAGAGGGAGGGAGAGACCAATAGAGTGAGAGAGACAGAGAGTGGGAGAGAGAGGGAGAGAGAGACAGAGGAAAATCTCTCAGTGGAGATCCAGCATGAGAGCCTGAAAGTCTCAACCAGCCCTGCAGCCTCTGCTCACTATCTCCATCCCTCCTCGGACTCCGACAGGCTATGCTGGGGGAGCTGACCTCAGTCCAAGTCTCCACGACGACGAGACCCAGATCCAGACCAAAGCAATGGATACCAGAATAAGACTAAATCAGACGATCAAGGAGAAGCCGGAGAAGATCCACTAATGCAGATCAGTGGCGCAGAAAGAGGCAAAACACCCTGGAATAATGACCAATGAAAATCCATTTGGGAAGTGGAAAACCTAGTTGGTTGTGATCCAGACCAAAGTAATGGACACCAGACAAATCATCTAGAAGATTCTGCGCCTACTCTTCAGTCTCCACAAGAAAACCTTTGGATCTATGTAAATACTTTCACCCGCACGTCCATCCAATCGTCATTCAATTATTTGTCCGTTTCCTTTGTTTCCTTGTTCATTATCATTCTCGGTCTTGAAAAAAAAAAAAAAAAGGTAGAAAGGACAGCTACAGATTGACGGCAAAACAAAAAATATATAAAAAAGAAAACAGACAGATCCACTCGTCAGCTCTGTTGTCGCCTACGTTATTCTCTTCTACTGTGTACCAACAAATACCAAAAACAAAACGTGTAGAAATGCAAATCAACAATTAGAATCAGAAGGCAGAAAGATCGACTCGTCTGTTCTGTGTCTACTGAACTTCCTCTGAAGCATTATTTTAAAACACCCAGTCACACACACCCAGTCTCTCTCTCTCACACACACACTCTCTACCCTTTTTTTGATTCCTATAAGTAGCAGTAACTCCCGCCCATCGCGCTCTCTCTCTCTCTCTCTCTAACACACACAGACACCTAAAAAAAATCCCCCACGCTGACTCACACACACACACACACACACACACACACACACACAAAGGGTATTCTCTCAGTCGCACACGACACATGTATCCACTTTCTCCTAAACACACACACACACACACACACACACACATCTCTCCCTCACAGACATAACGCAATGAAGGGAAATGGTGGCGTGTTTCAAGCACAGCCGACGTCACCAGTCCGCAGGGGGACCAGGAAAAAAAAAATACATTTCAGTAATGAGATGCACACAGTGAAAGCTTTCAGTTGAAATTCCAATGAAAAATAAGGGAGAGACCGGTTACGTCACAGGCAAGTTTGAATACACACTGGCTGAGTCACTGTGTGTGTGTCAGTGAGTGTGTGTGGGAGTGAGTGAGTGAGTGAGTGAGTGTGAGTGACTGCGTGAGAGTGTGTAGGAGTGTGTGTGAGTGTGTGTAAATGTCTGATGTTCGTAGCAGGTTCAAGTCCAGTGCAGGACTGTGCGTCACACTGGTGAACTAAGTTACGCCTAAAGACGGCGAGTTCCTTCACATCACAACTACTGAGAGTAGCTAGCTCAACCAGTTCAGCAGCAACTCCTTATGAGTTTGACTACATCAAGTACCCCGCTGTCATTTAGGGTCAAGCATTTCCTACATGTTAGTGCTTAACCGTGCCATAACACACAGGGAGGATGGGGGTTAAGGCAGAAACCATTGTCTGGTGTTTAGAATTGTCTGATAAACACAATTCTAGAACTGCACAAAGAACCAAATGAAACGCTTTCTTTCCGCTGAGGTTCTTTTCTACCTCACCGAGTCATAGCTGAAAGTTCTAGAGTCGTCTGCTGTGGAACACTTCAAAGACACTCCGCCAATAAAACAGTACGGCCATGGCTGCGAAATGTGCTGCAAGCGAAGCTGTTACTAGTCAGAGAGTGAAGTTCACCATCGCTAAACGATGTTTCGCTTCATAGGAAGCAACAGATGCTAGAGCTAAATCCAGGCCTCTCTCAGCTGGTCCCTGGGTTACAGGTGCCTCCCCAGATTTGGAACAGGCTGCTTGGAGCCTGGCTGCGACCGCCTACTGCTCCCAGCTCAGTTTTCGTTGCGCTTACAGTCTGGAACTGATGTTTGCAAGATGAAACGATCCCGAGGGGCCCCCTCCTCCAATCAGCAACCAGTGGGGGTGGGCTAAGGGTCGATAGAATAATGGCGGCACTGCTAAAAGGTAAATGAAGAGATCCAAACAGCAGTAGCAACTGAAGTTGGAGCATGAAGAATGAGTAAAATGATTCATCGAGGACAAAGACGTTGTTGCCTTCCTGGCATCGGGGCCTGGGGAAAAAAGCCTAATATATCAGTTTCCAGGAAGGTAGGAAGTACAGCAATCCCATAGTGGTCAATGCAGATTGGTTGAAGACTGGTCCAATGGTTTCAAAATTAACTAGAAGGCTACGCCCATTAGGATGCAATGACTGGAAACAATCCCCAATGAGGAGAGGCCAGACCCTATACATGAAGACAGGCCAGACCCTATACATGAAGAGAGGCCAGACCCTATACATGAAGAGAGGCCAGACCCTATACATAAAGAGAGGCCAGACCCTATACATAAAGACAGGCCAGACCCTATACATAAAGAGAGGCCAGACCCTATACATGAAGAGAGTTTGGGTCTGGTTATACCAGACTAGGATGTTGGCAGGCTGGCAGCTTGGGCGCCTAACCAATCACTGAGCAATTCCTCACAACTCAGCTAATACTTGATCTACTAACTTAGATCTACTGTATGTCTGGTGCTTGTTGGTAAGCTTATTCTGTTTATAGTGGTTTGGGACTGTAGACCTACGTAAATCTACGGTGTTGCCTCTGGGTTGTCCAAGACGACAGAACTCTACTGATCAAAATGTGTGATGACAGAACCCTACTGATCAGAATTTGTGATGACAGAACCCTACTGATCAGAATTTGTGATGACAGAACTCTACTGATCAGAATGTGTGATGACAGAACCCTACTGATCAGAATTTGTGAGGACAAAACGCCGGAGTGATAGGGCTTCATGGCGACAGAACACTCCATAGAGTTTAATGATGGCAGCTAAAACGCACCATTTTCCTGCATTTCGTGAACGAATCGGAAAACCTAAAAGGCACTGGCATTACCTGGATATCATACATCACACGACGGAACTTCGCAGCTTCTAATTTGATGCAATCAAAACTGTCACCGGAGCTGGAGAGCTTGAGCCTTAAAAGCCTTATCACCAGGAAGATAGGAGCGCATTCTCAGTGTCTAACGGTAGCCTACTTTAGATGGAGTCACAAAGACATTGTGCTTCACAATCAATTACGCTTTACAATCAATTACGCTAATCTCTGTTGGTCGTGCCACGCCTCCCTCGCCCCTTGCTGTTCTGTTTTGTTGTAAAAAATAAAATAAAAATTAGATTTAGATTCATTAGATAACACTTTTCCTAAATCATTGATACTACTAATGACACGATAAAGGCTTTAAAAGGGGCAAGAGTTCCCACTAATGCTTCATGGAGAATGATTACAGTTGTCCTGCTTGTTCTCGTTCAGACAGACAGGCTGGAGAACAATTTAAATGTAAACTCTCTGTTTTCGACCATTACATACAGACATTAGGAAAGGTCATAATAGAGTGAACCGTTGCACCGAAATAACCAAACATGGAAACTGTTGTGCCCTTTTATTAAGGTATGGAAAAGGAAATATCATTCATCATATCAGCCAAGCAGATAGGCCCTCTCTTATGTGTTGCAGTTCTGCTTAAGGTTTCTTCCTAATTAAGGGGGGGTGGGGTGGGGGGTTTAATTGAATTCACAAAAATGTGCTGAACTGCCGTTGCAACTGAACTGTAACAGGTCCTTACCCCTGTGTTTGTATTGTTTGCATACAAAGTCAAAGTTGCTTGTGCCTGAACACAAAGGTAAAGCTAAGAGTTCAGTAAACAGACTGATTGGATAGTTAGGTGGGTTTGTATAGATAACATGTTTGTCTATTGTGTTAGGAGTAATTACAACGGAAAAAGAGATTTCTCTATGGCCACTTGTTTTTTTTCTTTATGAATTGAAGTTTTATTTTCAGTGTGCACCTCAAAAAAAAATGTTAACTGGATGGTAACTGCACCAGCTACAATATTAAATTAAAAAAGATTCTCCTGAGCGCAAATTTGGTTTGAAAAAGGTTTGTATAGATAAACAAATGATACAGAATAAATGCAGACATAGGTTATGACAACACGTAAGTGTCAGGTATCCAAGTGGGGTTTCAATCATGTGATTTCCCAAATCAACAAAATATTGCACAGCCAGAGTAAGCTTCGGCCTTCTTCAGCATGATGACGTTATACAAGCTGCCTAGACATAAGACTGGGAGGTGGTACAAGTGACCAAAATCAAAACCAGGAGTCAAACATTAATCCTAAAACAATGTGGATTGGGCTAAACATGAGCTAGAATGTATTCCTGCTCATCATTAATTCATTTGCTTCGGGAAAATGGCAATCTTATTCATATATATTAATACACCCTTTTCAAACGAAATTTACAAATTCAAATTTTCCAGTTGAATTACATTAGTGTCTAACGCTATGTGTAGGGTCACTGGTTTCCGACCAAGCAGATACCAGTTTATCGACGCAAACTAGTGACCTTTGGCATTTGACAGCAAGGTATGGCTAATCGTGCAATCGAACATGTATACACAATCCGGAGAAAACAGTTACCAATTCAATCATGCTCGGTGGTGCACGGGTCTCGCCCTACGAAGATCAGTGATCACTGTCACTACCGTAACCTCTATGGCTAAAGTTTGCTGTGATGTGCTAATTAGCAACCCTGCTAGACCTGTCAGATGGACATCGCTTATCAATCTTACACCGTAGAATGAACAGACGTGGTCACTTCTTCACTCCCGACAAGCCTGTTATGAAATTGAGGCTAGGTTGCTGGTGAGCTGATTAAACCACGTTTCATACCCGTTGACCTACATTGCTATTAGCATAGTTTGCTAGCGAAATTAGCTAAAAGGCTAGCTTGCTCGTCTCAGTTGGCCCAACTGGAAGTTATGGCCATTCTGTCACGTAGCCGAATGCTACTATTAGTTAGCGAAGCTACTTGTTTGGCTTGCATGAGCCTGTACATTCCCTAAATGTTAGGAACATAATTTATATAGTAAACATGTTTGGCAAGGAACAGTCAATGCATAACAATTTTTCCCAGCTAACCTATTAAGTACTGGAAACAGCATTGGCTAACATTGGAAGCATAGTTCACAACTTCATAAAATACCTCTTCCGTGCATGCGTATCTTCCCTCACACTGCAACCGTTAGCGTAAACATCGTTCAAGAATACAACGTGGACCGTCTTACCATTCCTCAGGTCATTATGCAGTGCCAGCCATGTACGTACAGTAAGCCCCTTGTGCGCAAACTACGTTGCTGAAGCTACGTAACTTACATCACGAATATGGCCTCTAGGCTCCAAATAAACACCCAGAACTGAGCGTGGCACGTTTTGACAGTCGCAGTTACAAGTAGACGCAGAGACATCGCACACCCCGAGGTCAAATACTGTTAAAGGAAGCGAATTACATGTGAAAAGGCACGAGTATTCAAAAAAGACCTAAATGAATTTCTTATCCCGGTGCCTCACCGGCGCGAGGCCTCCACAGTTCAACTCGTCACCCATTTGGCGTCGAACACAACGTCCAGTGATCTACATATGTCTCACCGGCCTACAACTTGCTCCCCATAAAATTCGCAAACATCGAATAACTCTGAAATCTCTTAAGCAATAAGGAAATAACCAAGAGACACCCATTTATTTACCTTCTTCACCTAGCTGTCAGTGAGCGCGCGCAGACCTTCCTCTCCCGAATCCAGAACAAACACGGTCGTTTGTTCGACGCCGTGTGACGTCAGACGCACGACGAGCGTAACGTCCCGTGCTCACTTCAGATCCAGTGCTGCAGTTCACTTTTAAGTCCAAAAACACGAATATATTTGTAGTTGAATTAATCAGTTATATGAATCAGTGTGCAACACAAGTATCACTGACAAAATTCCACACGCTTATCAAATCTCCAGTTATGTGAAATGGACATGGTAAGTGCTACCTTTACCATTCAACCAAAGACGTACAATTTAACGGTGCCTTCAATACATAACACACAAATATTTATGAATGCATACGGTAACTATTTTTTTAACCTATGTAAACATAATTCCAAAGCAAGTCCGGGTAATTAAAATGTCTTTCTGTAAAATAAGCTGGAGTGTGTCATGAAAGAATGCAGCTCCTCCCTGTGGTACATGCTATGCTATTGCAACAGAATGATCAGTAGGTTCTCATGGCCCGACGCAAATTTTGAGTTTGTCGACTTTTAGTCCATACATAATCCTGCTTTTAAAAAAAAGAAACCATAACAGAAATGATATTCGTTTAAATGGTTTTAATAAAAATTGTATTGAAATGTCATGGACACCGTAATTGCATAAAATTTACATTTTTAATGGCAACCACTACAAATATCATGAACGCCTATGCACAGCATTTAATTTCAATGTCCCCAAAACACACTAGCTTTTTGTACTACAAGGTATTAGTAGTGATAAACACTAGAATTTCTGCAATGATTTGCAGTTTTTTTTTTATTAATTAGCTGACAACATTGGGGTTTAGACAGCAAGTCCAATCATTTAAACTTCCTCCAAGAGCCAGACCAGATGACAAATGGTTAGACCGGAGCACACAGACAAACACACAGGTTAGTTCGGTCACTGAGGACCAGTGTGAGGATATATACAGGAAGCCACAGCCCCCTTTGAACACATGGAAGGCTGAGCAGATGGCTAGGGAATGCAGCAATTGTGACCTCACCAACTGGTGCCCTTCTACGCCCTCCACCCCTCTGTCTTCAGAGAGAGGAGGCTTTTTATTGGTCGTCGTCACCTACATGTTTTATGTTAAAGATTACGATTAAGGTATGGCTGGTGGAGGGGTATGTGAGCCCTTGCCACTAGGAGGGCAATATTTTCTGCATATTAGCAGCAAACGGGTCCACCACAATGTCCTTTGAGAGCTAGTAATGATGCACGCCAAACCATGGGCAAACACCCATGGACAAGAAAGCAGTTCTCACACACACACACACACACACACACACACACACACAGACAGACAGACAGACAGACAGACAGACGAGTGGGAGAATGAGAAAGGACCCCTAAATAAACCACAGACAAGTATATTTGAGTTATAAACATTTATTTCTGAAGGTCAAAAAAAAAGAAAATTCATGACCAAAAAAGAATTCCTCGTGTAAAACAATAGGTCAACTAAAATCTCTAAAGACAGCACAAAATTTAAAAAAAGAAAAGAAAACAAATATTCCGACACCTAAAAAAAAATCCACAGACACCAAAAACAAAAAAAGAATGACAAATCCCACCTTTTAAAATTAACACCGAAACAATGTATGTATATGATTATTTTTGACGAGTGCCATTTGCCCATCAAAAGCCTCTAACGGCATTTTCTGTGTCACTACCAATAAAACCTCATGAGACTGAGAAACCAATCAAATTCTCGAACACAAATTCAGACCCGAAGGCACGAAAAAGGTTAGCCTATTTACAAAAGGGGGGAGAGGGGAGAAAACAAATAAGCAGATCAAAATAAAAACAAAAAAAAAACAAACATTTCAGGCGTATGACTTTGTACACAAGCTGGGAGGCAGGAGGTCCCCTGGAAAACAAGACTTTCTGATTGGCTGGATGAAGTGATACAGTGACGGCTCATTGGCTGGGCTGGGAGGAGACTTGGGGGTGGGCGTTACTTATTGGTCCTAAGTGTCACAGTTGGGAAGAGGGCAGGTGGGTCGGTTTCTCGTTTGGCCTGGGGTGTGAATGAGGGCCAAAAGGTCGTACAAAAACAAACAAGCAAACAAACAAACAAACAAAAAGTCAGTGGCTAAAGTAGTGAGGGTTAACCGCTGTTCAGAGACCAGCTGTTTACTGGTGGAGATTTCACCCCGATCACTTCAACACTGGGCAGGGGGGCACCACTGGGTTCAGCTTTCCAGGACCAGGTGGGCAGAGGTGTGTGTGTGTGTGTATGTGACTGGGTGGGGCGCGCCTGGTAGAGTACACATACTAAAGGTCAAGAGGTCATGTGGCTGGGAAAGGGGGGGGGGGGGGATTGTTACTCAATGACAACCACATCTGCGTTGGTCGAGTCATCTGCCTTCTTGTCGCCATCAGCTGCGTCCCCTTCTTGCTCTGTCGCTGTCGCCTCCTCCTCCTCCTCCTCCTCCTCTTTCTCCTCCTCCATCTCCATCTTTTCTGCTGCGTCCGCCTCCTCCTCCCCTCCTTCTAGAACCTCGTCTCCTGCGTCGGTTCCCTCGTCTCCTCCCTCGAGAACCTCGTCTCCGCCGTCGAGAACCTCGTCTCCCTCGTCGAGAACCTCGTCTCCCTCAACGCCCTCGTCATCAGCCTCCTCCTCCCCCAGCTCGACACCATCCTCTCCCTCCTCCTCCTCCCCTCTGTTAGCTCCGTCCTCACCCTCCATCTTGATCTGAAAAACAAAAAAAAACATGAATAAATTAAAAAAAAAAAGAGAGACTGTACACATACAGGTAGTGGTGTGTGTGTGTGTGTGTGTGTGTGTGAGAGAGAGAGACTGTACACATACAGGTAGTGGTGTGTGTGTGTGTGGGAGAGAGACTGTACACATACAGGTAGTGGTGTGTGTGTGTGTGTGTGTGTGTGTGTGAGAGAGAGAGACTGTACACATACAGGTAGTGGTGTGTGTGTGTGTGTGTGTGTGGGAGAGAGACGGTACACATACAGGTGAGTGAGTGCGAGTGCGAGTGTACACATACAGGTAGTTGTGTGTGAGAGAGAGAGAGAGAGAGAGAGAGAGAGAGAGAGAGAGAGAGAGAGAGAGAGAGAGAGAGAGAGAGAGAGAGAGAGAGAGAGACTGTACACATACGGGTACATTATAGCAGACACATCATTGTAAGCCTCCTTGTGGTTTATAGAGGGGCTTGTAAAACCCTGGGAGGAGCTTAAGTCATCACCTCTGTACGCTCAGTCTCCGGTTCTTCGGTAGCGGGTGCTGCGTCTTCGCCGTCGTCGTCATGGGTACCGTTGCCCTCAGGCTTTGGCTCCTCCTCGCCGTCCTTAAGCTCCGCCTCTGGCAGGCTCTGACCGCCCGCCTCTGCCTCAGAGCCGTCCATCGCCATCGAGTCGTCGGGGTCCTGGTCGTCCTGGTTACCGAGGAAGGGGTTCTCGCCCTGATGCAGACGCAGGGAAGGCAGGGTGAGTATGTGAATGTGTACAGTGGGGAAAAATAAGTATTTCAACCCCTGCCGATTTCGCAAGTTTGCCCACTTGCAAAGAAATGCGAGATCTATAAATGTAAATGGTAGGTCTATTTTAGCAGTGAGACAGAAGATCAACAAAAACATCCAGAAAACTGCATTTTATAACAGTTATGAATTTATTTGCATTTAATCGCGGCAAATAAGTATTTAGGCAGGGGGTCAAATATTTATTTCCCCACTGTGTATATATATATATATATATATGTACATCTGCGTGCATGTGTGCGCATTTAACAGCGTCAACAGATTTCCACACACACACTGAACTTAAGCAGATATATGCATTTGGCTGCTTTCAAGAAGACTACCGTTCCAGGACAAGTGTGTACTTGCCTTGAGGTAGCTCTCCAGCTTCTTGCCGATGACCTTGTGGTTGAGGATGCTGCGAGCCACGGACAGACTGTGACCCTTTGACATCTCCATCATACCCTGTAGACACACAGAGACTACAGGTTACATCAGGGGTGTGTGTGTGTGTGTGTGCGTGTGCGTGCGTGTGTGTGTGTGCGTGCCACACACAGACAGAGACAGACAGACAGACACCCTTAGACATCTCCATCTTACCCTGTAGACACACAGACTACAGGTTACATCAGGGGGGTGTGTGTGTGTGTGTGTGTGTGTGTGTGCCACAAACAGACAGAGACAGACAGACAGACACCCTTAGACATCTCCATCTTACCCTGTAGACACACAGACTACAGGTTAGACTGCAGATGGGCGTGACATTGAAGGAGATCGAGGGAAAGACAGACATACAGAAATATTGCGGCCTGTGTGTGTTTAAGCATGCATGGTGTGTGCACTGCAAAAAATGCCACTCTAGATTTAAGACAAATTATTACATATTTAAGCATAATTTTGCTTAAAACAAGCAAATTTGGCTGCCAGTGCGTTAAGCAAATTTGACTTGTTAAGATTTCTTAAAATAAGACAGCCTTCACAATTACTCCAAAAGCACAGAATGTCCTGAAATAAGACTAATTCCACTCATTTCAAGCCATGTAGTTACTTAAAATAAGCCTGATGTCACTCAAATCTAGTGAACTTCTGAGGCATTAGTACTTGAAATAAGACAATTCAAGCACAGAATGTCCTGAAATAAGACTAATTTCACTCATTTCAAACCATGTAGTTACCTCAAAATAAGCCTGATGTCACTCAAATCTAGTGAACTTCTGAGGCATTAGTACTTGAAATAAGACAATTCAAGCACAGAATGTCCTGAAATAAGACTAATTCCACTCATTTCAAACCATGTAGTTACCTCAAAATAAGCCTGATGTCACTCAAATCTAGTGAACTTCTGAGGCATTAGTACTTGAAATAAGAGACAATTCAAGCACAGAATGTCCTGAAATAAGACTAATTTCACTCATTTCAAACCATGTAGTTACCTCAAAATAAGCCTGATGTCACTCAAATCTAGTGAACTTCTGAGGCATTAGTACTTGAAATAAGAGACAATTCAGGCTTTTACATAAGACCACAATAAAAAAAGTGAAATTTAGACTGACAACACTGATTTCAAGTCATCTAGTTACTTCCAAAGAAGTCTGTCATCACTCAAACCTGGAGTACTTCTTAAGCATTAAGTTACTTAAAATCAGACCACAAGCTCTTAAAATCAGGAAACGTGACAACACATTATTTATCACTGTTTTATTAGCCTGTTAATGAAGAAAACCAATAACAGCCATTTGAGAGTAGTGAACAATAATAAGCATCAGAATGCTTAAATGTACTTAATTACATATTACACATAATGATTTAAGTAAACTGTCAGACATAAGGTACATTGACATCTACATAAACGATGACAATTCAGCAACACATCAAACAGTCAGAATTCATCAAACAGTCAACAAATCATTGACAAATGTAGCTGGAAATACATTGGACGTTGTGGTACTGTGTGCTGTCCTGACCTCCAGACATATAGAGAAAGAGTGGGGGGGGGGGGGAGTGACATACAGAAGAGTGACATACAGTAGGAGGTTGACAAAGAGAGAGGGAGAGACAGACTAGGTTTGGATGAATGCTTGACAGTCAGCAAGCACCTTTTTATATGTTGTCGTCTTGTCACTCTCGTGAATAAAATCTTTGAGTACCTCTGTTTGTATTATGGACAATAGCCTAGCAATACACTTGGAATATGTTAACTGGAACACATAGTAGCATCCCATCAGTATCATGAGGGATTCCAGAAGCATGTCCCTTGGCAAGGTCATCAGTTACGCAAGAAGACATTGGGGTCCTCAGATGGCTGAAAGCAACAAATTGGGGGAGGGGGCAGAATGAAGTTAAACCACACACATGAAATTCACAAATGAAAGCATTATGTACTGACACTAAAACCCACCTCAAGAACATGGTACAGTGCCTCACTTGCCGACTCTTCTTGGAGGGGCGGTTGGGTAAGGGAACATTTTTGGGAGCGCCTCCAACAAGGCAATGGCCTGTGCAGCTGCAAACAAAGTGGTATAAGTTAATGTGCAATATTTATGATGACCCTGAAACTATGGATACATAAGAGCACTGAGTAAGCTGCAAGTCAATGTAATGAGTCACTTGTACAAATGACAAATGTAGTGGTGTTAGAACCCTCCAGTGACAACCACCAGTTTGCTGAGATTCAAGGAAAAGTGTAGTAGCATATCGGCTATGCCGCGATAATGACCACCTCACTGTACATTATCCCTTACACAGCTTTAAGTTTTTTTTTTTTTTTTTTAGATTTATTTTTGGGCTTTTATCGATAGTCTTAGTGAAGAGTGGGACAGGAAATGAGTGGGAGAAGAGGCGGGGAGTGGACAGGAGAAATGACATTAGGCCGGAATCGAACCTGTGTCCTCCATGGGCATCAAGCCCGAAAGTGGTCGGGGCTACTGGTTGCGCCACAGTGCCCCCCTAAGTGTTTATTACTATTTTTGTTACTACATTTCTTACTGCCACTCCATGCCAGCCATCTAACTAACTATTCACTTCTAGGGAAACCATGCATAGCCAGTCTAGCCACAATCTTTGGCTTTATCTAACCATCTTCTATCATATGTACTATCATAGACTTACCTTCCAGAAGTGGCTGTGTTGTCTTGTCCAATTGCTCCATCTGTAATTTAAAGAAAAGGGTTGTTACTCTTTCAGAAAGAAAAAAATCTTCAACTTCAAATCGAAGCTTCACTCAGGGTGGGGGATCCTTAACCTATAGAGTAGCTAGTTAGCTAAGAGCTAACTGCAGCTACTAGCTATTATATCACCAACATTCACACTAAATGAATCCTCTGAACTTGCTTACTTTTTACAGACAAGACTACTAGGGACACTTTCTGACATTGTATTACCTGGCACTAGTTTAAAACATATGAGAGACGTTAGCTCAGTCGACATGGCTTCAATTGAATTATTGTGCTAGGTTAGCTGTCTTAGCTGACGTCAAGTGTGCTAGCTTTGTTTGCTAACAAGTTAATAACTTCAACCAGAAGTCTTGGTCTTTTACAAACATTTTTGTTTTCAATATTGCTGACGAATTACCAAAGTAGGCAGAGGTTAAATTATGTTAACTTACCTTTAGCTTTTGAAGTCGAAAGGCACAGCTCTTGTACTTGCTTCAGTTCACATCACTGGCATGCAGCTCAAGCGACATTTGAGATGTGTTGGGTGCGTGCGTTCGAGTGAATTCGATCCTGCCACCGAGTTTGAGGAAAACTTGTGGTTTATGACAACATTTCTGACTGAGCATCTTGTGATCAGTGGTAATCCACAAGTATCGCAAGTATATTTGACTGTGTTTTTTAAGTGATTTAGGTTTAGGTTTTACTACGTGGTGCAATTAAGTGGTTGTTAAAACTCATATCTAGTTAAAAATAACTTGAATTATAACTTTAATGCAATAAGAAAATAACAAGTGAATTTATGCTTGAAATGAGACGTTTTCAACTTGACACTATTGCTTAAAATAAGACTACCACACTTGAAATGGATTCTTTGCTCATATCTAGTGTTAAAGAACTCAAATTAAGTTCAAATGTGCTTATCAAGGCAGCGCAAGTAATATTTGCTTGAAATAGGTAAAAATAGCCTTATCAAGACAACACTAGGTAAGTCCAATTTTGCTAAAAACAAGACCAACTAGATTTTTTCATCTTAATATAAGAATAATAACCCTAGGTTAGAAAAGCAGTTTTTGCAGTGTGTGTGTAAGTGAGTGTATGTAGGGAATGCATGGTGTGTGCATGTAGAGAATGCATAGTGTGTGTAGGAAAGGCACGGTTTGTGTGTGTGTGCATTTGTAGAAAAGGCACGGCTTGTGTGCGCGTGCGTGCGAAAGTACTCGGTGGGTGCACCTTTGCAGTTGTTGATGCTGATGTGTTTTTTTTTTTTTAGTGGTTTTCTAGCGAAAGCATGGTGTGCGAGCGAGACAGAGACACAGAGACACAGAGAGACAGAGACACAGACACAGAGAGACACAGAGACACACAGACACACACACACACACAGAGACACACACACAGAGACACACACACACACAGAGACACAGAGACATATGTACTTTGCTGCTGTAGCTTTGTTTCTTCTTCCTATGGCTTTCAAGTTCTTGAATGGCCCGTGTGTCCGTGTGTCCGTGTGTCTGTGTGTCTGTGTGTCTGTGTGTCTGTGTGTCTGTGTGTCTGTGTGTCTGTGTGTCTGTGTGTCTGTGTGTCTGTGTGTCTGTGTGTCTGTGTGTCTGTGTGTCTGTGTGTGCATCATGCAGCTGTAGAGTCGAGTGAGTGAGTTTCTTTCACACATGTGTGTGTTTGTACGTGTATGTATGTGCCAGTGTACCTTGAAGCTGTGGTACAGTGAGAGTGTGTGTGTGTGTGTGTACCTTGCAGTTGTAGTTGTGGTCTGGCGAGCGCAGGTGTTTCTTGATGAGGTGGAACTGCATGGGGATGAAGACGTCACAGGCCGAACAGTGAGCCGCCTCCACCTTCTTCATGAAGTGCTCCATGCCGATCTCTACACATCAGACACAGAAGGAAAGAGAGGAGAGAGAGAAAAGTGAGGGATAGAGGGGGAAAGAGAAAAGAGGGGGGAAAGAAGGAAAAAAAAAGAAGAAGAAAAGACGACTTTCAAAACACAGAGGAGGACCTGAACACACACATATGTAGTGTGTATAACCACTGCAGAAAAAAAAACACACTCTTCCGAGACCTTCTGTTAAAGTAACACTATGGAGTTTCTGGAGCCGCCAGGTAGCCGCAGCTACTTTCTGCTGGACTATTCAGTAACTTATTTGCCGTCTTGCTTTGCCTTGTGGTGCACTTGCTTGATGTTTGACAAACTCCATAGTGTTACTTTACAGTTATGCTTTCGTGTCATTCATGTCATACTTTGGAGACATTTTATGTGTGTGAACTCAAAACTGGACACCTCAGCTAAAAAGCGGTGTATACAAAGCTCTATTTACAGAACAAAGACTGTTAGATATAGACACACACACACACACACACACAGGTGTCATTCACACGCATAAACATGCACACGTCGCAATGACTCCTAAACGGGCGTTAATGTGTTGGGACACACACACACACACACACACACACCTCTGGTCAGATCCTGCTCCTTGTATACTTGGCAGATGGCAGCGCTGAAGTTGTCTATCTGGGTGATCCTCTGCTGCGTCTTCGTGAACTTGTTGTTCAGGTACTCCTACAATGAACACATGTGGACACACACACACACACCAATTCGTCAATACTTTATAGACATTGAGTGTCATAAGGTACAAGCTAAAGGACAGTACACTGCAAAGTGCTTCACTGAATCTTATCTCTGTGACGTCTTTGTATGAGAGTTACACCTCAGAATGTATGCGAATGAGTGAGTCTGTAGGCTAGCTGTGTGCGTGCATGCACAGGTTTTTGAGGTACGTGTGCATGGTGTGTGTGTGTGTGTGTTTAGTTATGAAGTGTGTGTTATATTTGTGTATATATGAAGTGTGTGTATGTGAAGTATGTGAAGTGCGTGTATGTGAAGTGTGTGTATGTGAAGTGTGTGTATGTGAAGTGTGTCAAGTGTGTGTATGTGAAGTGTGTGAAGTGTGTGTGTGTGTGTGTATGTGAAGTGCGTGTATGTGAAGTGCGTGTATGTGAAGTGCGTGTATGTGAAGTGTGTGTATGTGAAGTGTGTGTATGTGAAGTGTGTGAAGTGCGTGTATGTGAAGTGTGTGTGTGTGTGTGAAGTGTGTGTAGGTGAAGTGTGTGTAGGTGAAGTGTGTGTAGGTACCTGCAGGAACTCGGTGGTGGGCTTGGTGAGCTGATTGGACAGGAACTTAAAGTGCTCCTTGTGGAACTTGCTCTCCAGATGGGCGGCCATGTCCTCGCTGTAGAAGGAGCGGAACTTGCACACAGAGCAGGCAAACATCATCCTGAGAGAGAGAGAGAGAGAGAGAGAGAGAGAGGGAGAGACAGAGAGAGGACGAGAGAGAGAGAGAGAGACAGAGAGGGTTACGATGTGTGTGCAAAAGAGCAGGCAAACATCATCCCGTTAAGCCAATCAGGGCAGGACGACCGCACAAACGAGTGCGAGAGAGAGAGATCACCAACTGACCTCTGGGCGTTGAACTTGACCCCTGACATCTCCATGAAGCCGCGGCGTTTCTTGAACTTGGGAAGCCCCTCCTCCTGCGGCGGGGTCTGCTTGCCCTGGAGCTTCTGCTTGATCTGGGAGATCTCCTCCTGGATGGACACGCCTACGGCAACACGGAGGGGACACTTAGTGACGCCACATCATACAAGAAGTTAGAATTATCAAATATAATCCTAAAATGATCATGGTCCCCAGTTAAAGTAGGACCTGCTTCTGTCCAATCTACTTCTTCAAATTCTGTAATGGGAGTATATGAGTATATGGGAGTATATGAGTATATGGAGCATATATATAGTATATGGGAATATATAGAGTATATGGGAATATATATATTATATGGGAGTATATGGGAATATATAGAGTATATGGGAATATATATATTATATGGGAGTATATGGGAATATATAGAGTATATAATCGATTTTTCGATTTCTCTCGATTCTCTCTAGAACGATTCTGTCTCGATTCAGAAAAGTTCATAATCGATTTTTTAATAAAAAAAAAAAATAATTAAAATTTTAAAATTAAATTTTTTTTTTTTTTTACACATTCATTTTGTGTTGAAATGCAAGCTGCATCGATTATTGCATTGTTCATTGAAAGTCATAATTGTGACAAGGGAAAGCTTTTTCTCTAATAAAAAATAGAGAAGGTAATTCATCTGTTGATTTTCTTTAATTATCAAACACAAAGTAGGAAGTGATTTGAGACTCAAGTACTACTTACATAGTAGCAAACTCAGATGTTTTAAAAATCGACATGCATCGATAATCGTTTTATCGGTTTAGAATTGATTATCGATAATCGGTGTAGAATCGATAATCGGTGTAGAATCGATAATCGGTTTAGAATCGAATCGTTGACCACTGAATCGGAATCGAATCGAATCGTGAGGTGCCAAGAGATTCCCACCCCTAATGGGAATACATATATTATATGGGAGTATATGGGAATATATATATATTATATGGGAGTATATGGGAGTATATAGAGTATATGGGAGTATATAGAGTATATGGGAGTATTACTCCGCAGGACTATAACTACATTGGGGTCCACAGGGGAAAATCTGTAGAGGAACGTGGGCGCCACCTTACCTCCTTTGTCTCCTTCAGCGGCAGGCTTGGCTGCCTGTGAAGCAGAGGGTTGACTTGATTAGACACACACACACACACACACACCAGAACATTGTGTTGTCTAGTTGGACATCTTTTGAATTCCCCTATAGATAAAGCCATGATGATCTTACCAAACAAACACACTTTCCTAACTACACCCGTGCTCTATATACACACACACACACACACACACACACACACACTGAAAGAATGAGCTTTTGTGTGATGTCACGTTCACACACTATCCCTTCACATTCACACACACTATCCCTTCACGTACACACAAACAATCCCTTCACGTACACATTCTCACACACACATAATAAACCTTGACGTACAATCTCACACACACAGAATATCCCTTCACCTTGACGTTCACATTCTCAGACACACACACAATAACCCTTCACGTTCACACACACACTTACAGCAGCGGAATCCTTGGCCTCCTCCTTGACTTTTTCTCCGCTGGCCTCAGCACTTTCGACAACTTTGACCTCTGCAGAATTAAAGCAGACAATAGTTTACTTAAGACACAGTTTTTTTTAACCCCCTCGGCCCGCCGGACACCGAGGTTCTCTCAGAGCAAATTCCAGATGACATTTAGCGAGTTCGAAAGGAAAAATATATCGTGCTAGGTCACATTTAGGTTCTTTAAGTATACGCCTATGGTGTGTTCTGTGTCTGAGGTGTATGAAGTGTGTGTTCTGTCTGTCTGTGTGTGTGTGTGTGTGTGTGTGTGTGTGTGTGTGTGTGTGTGTGTGTGTGTGTGTGTGTGTGTGTGTGTGCGCGTGTTTGTGTATGAAGTGTATGAAGTGTGTGTTCTGTGAAAAGTTTATTCATGGGACAACAACGGCACAAAGTGATTTAGATCAAGCAGCCTCCGTTTATACCTTTAGCGGGCTCTGGTGCGTCCTTGCTCTCGGTCTTGCCCACTTTGGATTCGGGCTCGTCTCCCGCACTCTGGGTCTTCTTCCTCTTCTTCTGTCCATCGCGGGGCGATTTCACCTGCTGCATGGCAACCATTGGCATCAGTATCAACAAACACAAATGTACGCACACACACACACACAAACGAACATAAATACACACACACACACACACACACACACACACACACACACACACACACACACACACACACGAACATAAATACACACACACACAGTTACAAACACACATGCTTACTGACGAGGGACAATACACGACACGATTATGTGTATGCTAAGACACGCAGTCAACTCAACTGCAACGTTAACCCAAGACTTTGTTACCATACATCCAAAATAGAGTATGCATGCGTACACAAGCACAGGCGGACAGAGGTGTACATGTAGGCATGCTCAGAGAGGGACAGACAAGGGACAATCTGACAAACTCAACAACATGGGCCGTTGAAAAGTTGCGCGCACACACACACACACACACACTTTAACAAACTCTCACTCGACGACATGAAACATTGAAAACGGACACTTTAACGTAATGCTGATTTGTAACTAATGCATCTCGTCAAAGACAAGACAAGATTTTGCCATATAAGAACACACACTTACCTTAAATCAAAAACAACACAAATACTGCAATTAGTCTTATATATTAGGTGAGGGACATTTTTGCCATGGAATAAAAAAAAAAGCTATCTGACGCGGGTTACTGCAAGGCTTATGTTACGGGTTGATATTTCAGTACCAAAAATTACAATTACTTAAAAAAACGTTAATGATAATGAATTTTCAAAGGGAAAGACCTCAAAATAACCTCACAAAAGGAACATGTCACCCTCAAACTCAGAACTACCATTACCTGGGGCCTAGACCAGGGTAAGAACTAGCAAGTGGTGGCCAAAGAAAAGCAAACTTTAATAATTAAAACCAACGGGGGGGAAAAAGGAATAAGAGAGTTGGGCTGAGTCTCTTTGCTTCAGGGGCAATGGGCGAAGGACTTGGAAGTGTTCTAAACCATACTGCCATTATTCAACACGGCCAGGGGGGGTTGTGGGTAAAATAATGGGGTCTCTCGAGAGTCTTTGTGACCAAGAATGGGACAGACCGCTACAGCAAAGGGCTCTGGGTAATTCTGTTGCCGTGGGGAGGAAACCAACTGGTGGTGTTGGAAGGGGTTTCAGCTAACTATGCCGACTGTCAGGACTTGATCTGGGCGAGAAGAGGACAAGGGGCAGGACCTCACACAAGTTTTTGTTTTTGTTTGTTTGTTTTACATAAACTACCAGCCCTGAAGGCTGGCCCCAACAGAGGTTGGGGTGTTTCTCCTTCTCGCTTTCGTTCTTGATCATTTTTTTGGGGAGGTACTTACTCGGTTGAGGGGTCTCTTGCGCCCCCGCTGGCGATTGGCCCGGGGGCCCCCTCCAAACTGCCGAGGAGAGGAGTAGTCCTGGGGGCCGTGGGGGGGTGCCTGGAAGCCCCCGGTCTCGGGGTACATGCGCTGACCCAGCAGGGACGGCAGCTTGCCTCGTCCGCCCGGGGAGTGGCCGTGGCCCGGGGAGTTGCCGTGGCCGTGGCCGTGACTGTGACTGTGGGCTCCGGCACGGCCCCCGCCGAGACCGGCGCCGCCGCCACCACTGCCGGGGCCCATGGGGGGGTTGTCCTGCCGTCGGCCGAAGCCGCGGCCGCCCAAACCCCCACCCCCCGTGCCTCCTCCGCCTCCGCCTCCGGAGCCCCTCCTGGGGGAGCGCTGGCCACCCCCGGACCCTCCCCAGCCGGAGCCGGAGAAGGTGTCGCGGGAGGGCATCTGCGGCTGACGCATTTTGGCACCGTAGGAGGAGTGGCCTTCAAAGCCTCCGCCCCCAGCGCTGCCTCCGCCTAAGCCCAAGGCTCCGCCCCCCATCCCGCCGCCTCCTCCACCCCCGGCCCCGTAGCCTAGGCTGCTGCCTCGCGAGGTCAGCAGGTCTCCCCGGCTGTCGCCGTAACCATAGCTACCAGATCTGTAGAGATCTCGGGGCCCCATGGAGGAGGAGGAGCGAGAGTCGAAGGAATCGTATTGGTCAAACCTGCGACAGAGGGGGGGTGGGGGGGGGTAGGGAGGGGGAGGGAGAAGGAGGTGCAGAGCAAGCACAGGGTGAGGAATGAGGAGATTCAGGAGTTCTTTGGTTGTTTTTTTTTTGTTTTTTTGCACATTCCCTCCATTTGACTCATCACCCCTCATTCATTCTCTCCCTCAGACATGCATGAGCAGAGGAACACAACATAAAACGTCTCCCGGTGAGTTATACAAAATAAAAATTTAAATTAAAACTCAATTCAAATGAAATAAAAGTAAAAGGCTAAATAACTCAAAAACATAAACTCAAAACCAAACTACCGTCTGGACATAAACTAAGAAAATATTTTCACTGAATATATTGTTTGGTTGAAGAACACCTAAGCCAGCCTCCTCTCCCACACAATCGCTGTGGTGTGTTGGATTGATTTTTGGGAGGGGCAAACCCCTCTAGACCCCCAAACTCACTCATGAGGGGTCACACTGAAGGAGGAAGCGACTGCTGGGTCAAAGGTCAATCTAAGGGATTGGTCCCACAGAGACCAAACGTTCTTAGAGATAGTTGTGTTATTGGGTCTTTGTTGTTTATTTTTGATTTTACAAACTCCAAGTAGACTGGGAGCATAAAAGCCATAAGGTGAAACCATACAGTCTGGGAGAGACATGAGCAATTTCATAAAAAGTTGACCGCATCTTAAAGAGGGTATAAATAAGGGCTTTGCTGACATCTGGAAGCCAGCGTGGCACTTTTTTTTTTGTTTGTTTTGTTAAAGCTATATGCTTGAGCGTTTGCTTCAAATTATTCTAGGTCCTCCTACCGAGGGGTCTTGGTGTGTAATTTGGCAGCAGGGACTTCCTGTTGGTCATGCCCCGCCCTCTATTTAAAAAATAATAATAATAACCATTGTGACATCACAATTCTTCACCCTCTTCTGAGGGCCCCCAGGACCCAACCTGCACTTTCAGGGAGGAAGACAAATCATACAAACTTGGGGATGTGAGTGTGGGATACTTAACCCAAAATGGTGGGAAACAGAAATGGAAAGAAAGGAAGACAGTATAAGGCGATTTTTTTCTTCTTTTTAAATCTCGCTCTCCAACCAAATGGACAGACAGGGACACACAGAGGGACAAGTTGTCTCGACAAAGAACGGACTAAATGCTTTGTGAACGAGCAGGCTGATAGGACAGCAGAGACAGAGGTTCCAGGACACAAACCAACAACGGCAACATCCAGATGATGGAAATGTGCCAACAACCATCAACAAGACTCCCCCATAAAATGCTATCAAACTCCGTTCCAAAGTTTACCCATGATGCAACGGAAAACCCCAACTAAACTCTGGTAGGATTAACACTGTCTTGCTGGTGTGGAAAATGCAAAATTCTGCTTTCCGTCAATTACGTGACTTAACCTAGTCAACCCAAATATTAGGTGATATAGCCTAAATCAGCACTTAGTCATAGTGTCACTCGATTTTAAAACAACAATAAATTAAACGGCTCACTTGGAGGGGGACAAAGATAACTCTTGCTAAAGCAAAAAATGACCTACAGAGATGCCCACTTCCTGGACCAATCGGTCAAATCCATGCACCAGACAAGGCGATGCTGCACGCTGCCCAATAAGCCTGTAGTCTTTCAAGTCTACTCACACAAGAAAGCACGCTGCCTAATAAGCCTGTAGTCTTTCAAGTCTACTCACACAAGAAAGCACGCTGCCTAATAAGCCTGTGGCCTTTCAAGTCTACTCACACAAGAAAGCACACTGCCTAATAAGCCTGTGGCCTTTCAAGTCTACTCACACAATCAGCATGAGGATCACAGCTGTAACTGAGTAAAGTCTGTCCCTGACAGGAAGTTGTCAAAGAGGAAAGAGAGGAGGGCAGAGCAGTGTTAAGGAAATATGAGCTGGAAGGAAGGTGTGTGTGTGTGTGTGTGTGGTGCATTTAACCAACTCAAGCTTAGCATGCATTTACTCCCCAATCCCCCCATTGTGGACCAGAGATGCTAATTTGCGCATCTTGGTAACGGGACACATGCACTTGCATCGTTTGAACTACTCTGTGGACAAACACCAATAACTCCCTTTGACACCAACGTCAGAGAAGAACGTAAGGCAAGAAAAAGCATGTCTGACCAAAACAACAGGTTAGAAAAAGGAGGAAAAAAAAAACAGCGTTGATAGAGACTAAACTACTAGTTGGATTAAAAAAAAAAAGAAAAGAAAAAAAAAATGTCATAACACAAGGGTGTGAGCTAGGCGTGGGGAGACACGACACAGAGAGGCTGGACAGGAGAACCGTGAAACGGTGTGAAGGTTCACATTGCCTCGCACGGATACTAGAAGGGTGTGAAAATGGTGGAAGATGGTGGCGAGCGTGTTGATAGGAAAGCGGAAGTAGCACTGCAACAGGAACAGCGTCCCCACCCACAACAGACAGACAGAAAGATTATGGAGCACTTAACAGAGGGCGAGAGAGAGTGCTGAGAGCTCATGAGTGTCAAAATCTGAGAACAACAACAAAATGGGATGATGTCAGTTTATAGGAGAGAAGAGGTTAAAAAAAAAAATATCGTCTCAATCCCAAAAAAGAAAGACTTAAATAACACTGACTATACCTACATTTGAGGCAGGGTAGAAACATGTAGCTGTTCACCACAGAAATGCATGTGATTGGCCATCTGGGTGTGTTTGGGGGGGGTGACAATGAAAACTATCTGAAAGTGATTAACAGGCGTCGAATTGGACACTACGCTAACAAGACAGATAGGCTACTTCCAGTGGAGTTAGGGGCAACCTGAAGTAGTATGACAAGAACATATTATGAAACTGGACCTAAAGACCATTACGAATTGTAGCTGGAGGCTTTACTGTAATGTGCGAGTGCTTTGTGTTTAATCAGAACTACAAACAAGAGTATAGGTTGATACAAACTCACATTTTAGTATGTGTGTGTGTGTGTGTGTGTGTGTGTGTGTGTGCGTGCATGTTTGGTGTGGTGCCCGAGTGCATAAAATGCATGATCCACGTGTGCCTTCCAGTGTGTGTATGTTAAGTCCTTTTAGTGAAAGCGCACGCACACCTTCCAAATGTCTTCCATTTAGAGTGTGTTTCTGTAATCCTTTCAGTCCGAATGTACACACACATACAGGCAGACACACACACTTCTGGCAAGCGGAGAAGCCGAACCTTACCTGTCGCTGCGGCCACCACCACCACCACCACCGCCGCCGCCTCCACCACCACCGCCTCCCTTCATGCCACCTTCCAGCTGTGTGAGCATGTCCAGGCGCTGGTTGATCTTGGCGATGACTGCGTCCGCGTTAGTGCCCGTGGAGGACAGCCCCGAGCCCCCGGAGAGCCCCCTCTTCATTAGGCTGCCGCCATAGCCCCCACCGCCGCCGCCACCACCACCACCACTCCCAAACCCCCCACCGCCCGACATGGAGTCCTTGTACCCGTACAGGTCTGGGAGGACAGAAACAGCAGAATAATCCAAACATGTCCTTCAGGCTAAACAAAAGTGTCCATTTCTTTCAATCTTTCTCGATTACAGTCTGTAATT
Source organism: Clupea harengus (assembly GCF_900700415.2). Taxonomy (NCBI): domain Eukaryota; kingdom Metazoa; phylum Chordata; class Actinopteri; order Clupeiformes; family Clupeidae; genus Clupea; species Clupea harengus. The sequence continues at coordinate 19,064,663 of NC_045175.1, read as the reverse complement.
TACAGACAATGCTAGACTAAACTTGAACTAGACCCCGAACCTCAACTAACTCACTGTGTGTTCCTGCTGCCCACTCAATGTACATGGCTATGTATGCAGGGACATTACAATGTCTTCCTACAGCATTGTTTGGGTGCAAAACAAATGGCCCCTGAGGGGCAATAAAGACTATCACACCTGACTAATCAATGCTACTGACCAGAGCCATTCATGTAAACCCACGATCTAACATAATGAGAAGCATTGGCTGGACGGACCAATTTTAACCACGCTAAAACAGCATGTGGTCAAGTAGTTGTATCACCAATGACACCGATGTGAACACTATTCCTGATTAACGTATAGGACCACATAAGCTTTCCTCAGTGATTTACCTCTGCTTGAAGATCCTCCGCCACCTCCACCCCAACCGGAGAAGCCTGCAAGTTAAGCACACAAAGTGTTGGACGTTAATCTTCGAGACCAGTTGTTCTACAAGCAAACACACTAACGTTACTCCGAAATACTGTTAATGCCGTTAGAAAAACTTGATAGAAACTATTACATCTGTCCAAGGACGAATAATAAAAAAAAAATACCTGCCACGGTGAACACAGGCCCTTGCATTACTTACATAACAGAGGGAAGCAAACGCTGTAGTTTGGTGGGAAGTTGCGGAACTTGGTTAGCTAGCTAGTTAACGTTACAACTATTGAAAATAGACATGTAACGATCACATTAAGCTGGTGAATCTTCCAGGCTCTAAAATGGTTGCATGTCTTGCATAACAACCGCTAACTTTATGGTTAGCTAGAGGGGGTGTGGTGAATTGCTAGCTGTGGCTACATTTCAAGGAAGGTCTATGAAAAGTCTCATGGCGGCCATTTTAATGTAAAGCTTACAATGCTAGCTGGCGGCTAACTTCAGGCTGCTGTAGTATGGGGAGTGTGCGGTTAGTCAAGCCGTGACTAACTCACTGCATTTTCACTTTCCACATGCAAGGGATAAAAGCCAGATAACTTTAACGTTTATGTTAGCAGTGTGTTTGGCAATTACAAAGCTCATGTCACATAACAGACTTGCTAGCTAGCTCTTCAATGCTAATAGTGGCATCGCGACTTTCCATTGTTTACACGCAGGCCGGTTAGCCACTCACGTTAATGTTAA
>NC_045175.1:19056017-19058517 GCF_900700415.2 Clupea harengus | reverse complement strand
GCATCTCCAACACACACTCGTGAGCATCTCCAACACACACTCGTGAGCTTCTCCAACACACACACGCACAGACTCGTGAGCATCTCCAACACAGACTGGGATGTCAAACTCACCTTATTGTTGGTTTGGGCCTCGAACTTTGGGTGTAGAGCAAAAGGAACTCCGTCAATGGCTACGACAGGGAGAAAGATACAAAGGGGGTCATCTTTTGAATACAATTTTTTAAACCTTTACATTGCTGTGATATGATTGACTAGTGTTTATAGTGGTTTGAAGTAATTGGCTAGCCTCTAAAGGGCTTTAATATGATTGGCTATCCTTACTGGGTTTTAATACGATTGGCTATCCTCAAACCAAAGCAGCGTGTTGAATGGCTGGAATAGTATATGTCTCGGTCTGAGACACTTCTCATTTACAGAGCCAGGGTGTTTTTTTGAATGCACACACTGGACTGACACATTGAGTACCATGAGAAAAATATTGCCGAATTCGCCAAAAAGGGGTAATGTATTGTCCTCAAGGACTTCGCCTTTGACTTCTAATGATGTGTGCTTTGCAGATAGGCTTTCTATAAAAGTGATGATGTTGTAAACACAACCCTTAGCAAAATGCTGGACTTTGAACAAGATGTTTTACTAACTACGCACAAGGTAGTACTGCAACTTGTGTGATCATCTGTATAGAACTCCGCATAGATAAAAAAGTATCCGCCTAACGCATCTTTAGGTACCTTTAGGTACCTTTAGGTACATGACCTTCACTGCTAACCTCTGAAGAGGAACCAGAACCCAGTGGTACCCTGTTGAATAGTTCCTGAACCCTCAGTACCATACCTGTGATGCCGTAGATGTTGCTGGAGCTGTCGTTCTCTCCGATGGTCTTCTCCTCCAGCTTGTTGCGCCGACAGCTGATGCGCGGTGGAGCTGGAGGCAGGTTGCTATGGAGACACAACAAACAGGAAGATGTTCGGTGACAGTGCTAGGGCTCGCAAGTGTCATTCACTTCAGGACTAAACGTGTGTGTACAGCATAACATTCACACAGGAGTGTTTATGTTTAGCTTGTTAATTAGTATACTATATAAAAATGTGTAAAAAGAATAAAATATAAAAGCAAGACATATGACAGCAATAACAATAAAAAACATTAACACAATGATATGAATGTGTCATTTCTTACCCCATTCCCTAGCTGTGGCCCATATAAACAAAGTGATATATATATATATATATAGATGAACACAGCTGTGTGTAAAAGGTGTGACCCAACACAGTACAGAAGAGGAAGAGGAAGAGGAAGAGAGTACATCTAATGAAGAAAGGATGGAACAGGAGATAGAGGATGAAGAAGAGTAAGAGAGTAAGAGGAGGATGTAGAAGAGGAGGAGGAGGAGGAGCGGCAGCAGGTCAGGCTCACCAGGGTCTGAGGGGCTGCGGGGGAGCGGTTCCCTCCAGGGAGAGCTTCCTCAAGTCCAGGCTGACGCTGCGGGGCTTGGCCTGGGGCGCGGGCCCAGAGATCGGCCCCTTCTTGCACCACAGCACAAAGCCATGTAACTCCCTGCACAGACAAGATCCAGGTGTCTGTATGAGTTAAAGGTGTGTGTGTGTATGAGTTAAAAGTGTGTGTGTGTATGAGTTAATAGTGTGTGTGTGTGTGAGTTAAAGGTGTGTGTGTGTATGAGTTGAAGGTGTGTGTGTGTATGAGTTAATAGTGTGTGTGTGTATGAGTTAAAGGTGTGTGTGTGTATGAGTTAAAGGTGTGTGTGTGTATATGAGTTAAAGGTGTGTGTGTGTATGAGGTAGGGTGTGTAAGTGTATGAGATAAGGTGTGTGTGTATGAGGTCCAGGTGTGTGTGTGTGTGAGTTAAAGGTGTGTGTGTATATGAGTTAAAGGTGTGTGTGTATGAGTTAAAAGTGTGTGTGTATGAGTTAAAGGTGTGTGTGTGTGTGTATGAGTTAATAGTGTGTGTGTGTGTGAGTTAAAGGTGTGTGTGTGTATGAGTTGAAGGTGTGTGTGTGTATGAGTTAAAAGTGTGTGTGTGTATGAGTCGAAGGTGTGTGTGTGTATGAGTTAATAGTGTGTGTGTGTGTGTGTGTATGAGTTAAAGGTGTGTGTGTGTGTATATGAGTTAATAGTGTGTGTGTGTATGAGTTAAAGGTGTGTGTGTGTATGAGTTAAAGGTGTGTGTGTATGAGTTAAAAGTGTGTGTGTATGAGTTAAAAGTGTGTGTGTGTATGAGTCGAAGGTGTGTGTGTGTATGAGTTAATAGTGTGTGTGTGTGTGTGTGTATGAGTTAAAGGTGTGTGTGTATGAGTTAAAGGTGTGTGTGTATGAGTTAAAAGTGTGTGTGTATGAGTTAAAAGTGTGTGTGTATGAGTCGAAGGTGTGTGTGTGTATGAGTTAATAGTGTGTGTGTGTGTGTGTATGAGTTAAAGGTGTGTGTGTGTATGAGTTAAAGGTGTGTGTGTGTATATGAGTTAAAGGTGTGTGTGTGTTTATGA
>NC_045175.1:18936017-19048517 GCF_900700415.2 Clupea harengus | reverse complement strand
TCTGGTCATCTTTAAGGGCGATCCAATCCTGATCTGGTCATCTTTAAGGGCGATCCAATCCTGATCTGGTCATCTTTAAGGGCGATCCGATCCAATGCTGCCTTGAAAAACTGGCCCAAAAGCCAGATGTATGTACACATCCTGATACCGGATATCTGATCATGGGAATTCCCAAATCCAGGTAATTTCGATCCAGATTAAACTGTTTGAACAACTGGGCCCTGGCTGTCGTTCCCACCAGCCACACTTCCGAGGCCTGCTTCGCTGAATTCCAAGGAATTCCACTCCAATTTATCAGCAAGTCATAATATGACGCAAAGAGTTATTTTTCGCTACCTTCTTCACTATTGACATGGGTGGAATTCCAAACCAATAGAGATCATCCTATCGATTTATTCGGTGCACAAAATGTTTAGGAAACAGAATTTATGTTCTATGTCTACTCTCAGATTAGATGAGGTAGTTTAGGGTATGTTCTATGTCTTCTCCCCCAGATTAGATGAGGTAGTTTAGGGTATGTTCTATGTCTTCTCCCCCAGATTAGGTGAGGTAGCCTCGGGTCTGGGGCCTGGATACAGTGGCAGTTAATTCAAGGTCAACCAATCACAAATGGAAGTCAAAGGAAATATGTACCACACATTTGATTTCCTTTGTTTTAGAGGTTAGCGGAAGAGAAAGAGCTCTTATGACCCATGCATTTATTTATCAGAAACATCACTGGGTCTTCATGGCGGCTTTATTTAGGCTACAGGCTAGCTAGCATGCAAATGAGTGTTACTAGTAAATTAACCTTGTGATTATTATTATTATTATTATTATTATGACTAGTAAATTAACCTTGTGATTAGTATTATTATTATTATGACTAGTAAATTAACCTTGTGATTATTATAATTATTATCATTATTTTTATTATTATTATTATGACTAGTAAATTAACCTTGTGATTAGTATTATTATTATTATTATTATGACTAGTAAATGAACCTTGTTATTATTATTATTATTATTATTATTATTATTACTATTAAATAAACCTTGTGTAATAACACAATCTGAATCTGAAGACCTACTGCACAGAAAGTGTGACAGTGAGATAAAGAGAGAGAGAGAGAGAGAGAGAGAGAGAGAGAGAGAGAGAAGGGAAAATAAATGAATAAAATGCCTAAGGAAGGTCAGTTGGCATTTATATTCTAATGAAGCTCTGTAAAGAGTGAGCGAAAGTGGGAGGGGGGAGAGAAAAAGACAAACAGGAAGAACAAGAAGAACCAGATGTCTTTTGGACGGAGCGAGAGAGTGAAGAGAGGAGGAGAGAGAGGAGGAGTACAGAGAGGAGGAGTACAGAGAGAGAGAGAGAGAAAGAGAGAAAGAGAGGAGGAGTGCAGAGAGGAGGAGTACAGAGAGGAGGAGTACAGAGAGAGAGAGAGAGGAGGAGTGCAGAGAGGAGGAGTACAGAGAGGAGGAGTAGAGAGAGGAGGAGTACAGAGAGGAGGAGTACAGAGAGAGAGGAGGAGTGCAGAGAGGAGGAGTACAGAGAGGAGGAGTACAGAGAGGAGTACAGAGAGGAGGAGTACAGAGAGGAGGAGTACAGAGGACTGGGGTGGGGTTAGATCTACATATGTTGGCTATTATAAACCATGTTGTCGGGTGGACTATGACTGGTGGATGATAACCTTGAGGGAAGAGGTGTGATTTTAGTGCTGTGGGCCCTTTGTCTTTGGAGAACAGGTGATCATAATACAGCTATGGGATACTAGAATTCCGCAGTAGAGCTCTGTATTCTGGACTCTGTTATTACAATGTCAAAACAATAACTGGGTTTATATGATGTTACACTTGTTACACAAATCTGGTTAAGAATCTGCATCATTCACATGTAACCAACTGCCCTGCTAAATCAGCCATTTATACACAAATTCATGTTGACTGTATTTGTAATCATCTCATGCCAACGGTACACAAACACAAACACACACGCAACTACACACACACACACACACGCACACACATACATACACGCACACACATACACGCACAGACACACACACACATACACGCACGCACGGGCTCAGGGTGCTCAATCAATGAGTCCCGCCCCCACACTCAGACGGAGAACCCAGAGGTGCTTCTGTCACCAGTTGGCATGGCAACATACCGAGCACACCATGGGGGAAGGGAAGGCTAGGGGGGGGTGGGGTGTGTGTGCCTGTGCCCAGTTTATTTTCATGAAATTGGTTAATTAATTTAGCATTTTATTAATCAAGTCATTACACTAATTAGACTCTTGCCCTAAATGTGCGTTTGGTTAATTAATTAATGTGATGTGATTTGTTGACTAATGAATCTAAACAACAGAGATCTGTGTGTGAGAGGATGACGTGTCCGTGTCAGAACTGAGCCAGAACTGAGCCAGATCAGGGCCAGATCCTTGCTCGAGTGTTGCCGCAATCTAGACTAGATCTCTGTGTGTGAGCGTAAGCTACCTTTGTGTGTGCCTGTGTGTGTGTGCCTGTTTGTGGGTTTGTGGGTTTGTGTGTCCCTGTGTGTGTGTGTGTGTCTCTGTGTGTGTATGCCTGTTTGTGGGTTTGTGTGTCCCTGTGTGTGTGTGTGTGTGTGTGTGTGTGTGTCTGTGTGTGTATTCCTGTTTGTGGTTTTGTATGTCCCTGTGTGGGTGTCTCCGTGTGTTTATGCCTGTTTGTGGGTTTGTGTATGTGTGTCCCTGTGTGTGTGTGTCTCCATGTGTGTATGCCTGTGTGTGTGTGTGTGTGTATACCCCTGTGTGTGTGTGTGTGTGTGTGTGTGCATGCTTGATTTCCACAGTCCCACACCCAACCTAGCTCTATCTCTGTCTTTTTGTCACTCCATTTTTTTCTCTTTCAACCTCTCCCCCCTTCTCTCTCTCCCCCTTCTCTCTTTCACCCTCTCCCCCGTCTCTCTCTCCCCCTACTCTCTACCCCTCTTCCCCCTTCTCTCTTTCACCCTCTCCCCCCTTCTCTCTCCCCCTTCTCTCTCCCCCTTCTCTCTCTCCCCCTCTCTCCCCCCTCCTCTCTCTACCCCTCTCCCCTCTTCTCTCTCTCCTTGTCTTGTTGAGATTGATTGGTGGTTGATGGTACTGGAACGGTGTAGGCCTCAGCACATTTCTGTAGCCAATACACTGATGATACCACTCACTCAGACACACACACACACACACACTCACACACACACACACACACACAATCACTCACACACACACACTCACTCTCTCAGACACACACACACACACACTCACACACACACACACACTCACACACGCATCACACACACACACAATCACTCACACACACACACACACACTCACTCAGACACACACACACTCACACACACACACAATCAATCACACACACACACACACAATCACTCACTCTCTCTCTCACACACACACACACACACACACACAATCACTCACACACACACACACACACACACACACACACACACACACACACACACACAATGAAAATAAAAATGCTATTCAAAGAGAGAGAGAGAGAGAGGGAGAGAGAGAGATGGGGGTTAATTTAATTTTGATTTATTTGCTTGTCAATGTTAAGTGCAGTCTAGTGTAGGGAACCAAAGCCTCTGTGACTACTTGAGGTCAATCCCATCAGTGATGTCCATAAATATCAATTAAGTTAATGCGGAAATGGCGGGTAAGAAATTCCCCACACCAGGAAGGAAGTAAATCTGGGGTTGTGACTTGAGTTATTTGAAAAATAATGTGGCCCTGGTTGTGCCCGTATTATCCTTTTCTTTGAAGAATAGAGTTTTGAAAAACAGAATGAATTTCAATTGTATTTTGAATGATCTCATCTTCAGTGATCTCTTGCTTCAAAGGAATGAAGGGAGGTACATGTGTGTGTGTGCAGGTGTGAGTGTGTGTTTGTGTGTGCATGTGTGTGTGTGCAGGTGTGAGTGTGTGTTTGTTTTTGTGTGTGTGTGTGTGTGTACGTGTGTTTGTTTTTGTGTGTGTGTGTGTATGTGTGTTTGTTTTTGTGTGTGTGTGTGTGTGTATGTGTGTATGTGTTTGTTTTTGTGTGTGTGTGTGTGTGTATGTGTGAGTGTGTGTGTGTGTGAGTGTGTGTGCGTGTGTGTCTCTCTGCCTGTGTGTGGGGCAGCTGCTGTGTGCTCTCTGCTTTTTAATGAACCGCTCTAGGTTGTTGTCATTCACTTAAATGGAATGTTTCAGAAAATGACGGAACGTGTGTGTGTGTGTGTGTCTGTAATAGAGAAAGGGAGGGAGAGTGTATATGTGTCTGTGTTTTATTAGCGTGTGTATGTTTGCATGCGTGTGTGTGCGTGAGTATGTGTGTGTGTGTGATAGAGAAAGAGAGGGTGAGTATATATGTGTCTCTGTTTTCTGTACGTGTGTATGTATGTATGGGGGTGTGTGCGTGAGTATGTGTGTGTGTGTGAGAGAAAGAGAGGGAGAGTGTATATGTGTCTGTGTCTGTGTTTTGTGTACGTGTGTGTACGTGAGTATGTGTGTGTGTGTGTGTGTGATAGAGAAAGAGAGGGAGAGTGTATATGTGTCTGTGTCTTGTGTGTGTGTGTGTGTGTGTGTTTGCATGTGTGTGTGTGTGTGTGTGTGTACGTGTGTGTGTGTGTACGTGAGTGTGTAGTTGGCCTGAGCGGGTCACATGAAACTTTAAACCCTGCATCAAGCATCACCACCATCACCATCACCATCACCCCTCCCCCACCAACGCCTCGCTTGGCTGTCAATCATTCCAGGGGGAGGGATGGCAAATGGTCTGGTTCCCCTCCCCGAGCTGCCTGACTGCCATGGCAACCGGGCTGCCAATCAACGGTGCTGTCAAATGGCTTAATTTATGGGGAAATGTCACTGTGTGTCTGTGTTCCCATAGAGGGAATGTTAATGTTGAGTGCATGCAGGGAGGAGAGAGAAATTGATAGTTGGATGATATAGGTACACTATCGAATGTTAAATAGGCCGCTTAGATTCTGTAGAGGGCAACAATCTAGTCTATTCTTTTTTCTTATTGCTTCATGGGAATACAAGATTGATTTATACACATAAAAAATGTATATCTTCACGGCAAGGTCTCAATATGGTACATCAACTGTTTCCTTTGTCAGGCATGAGGGAGATAATGATCTTCATTCGCATCTCATTTCTCGAGCACTGATTATTCAAATAAAAACAGGAATTTTGCCTCTTTTGCAGGATACAGCCTACTGCTGGACCCATACTTGTTTTGTAATTGTAACACCGACTATAAATATATTTATTGAGACTATTTCATAAACATACCGTTTCAAATAAGGTTGCTACAGCATGATGTTCGTAGTTCACTAGTTGTCGTCTGCCTCCTGGTTAACCTAAGCCACCAGATTCGGATGTTCATTGGTGGAATAACGATTTTTTTTTTATCTTTGCGCCCCGATATTTCATTAAAAGGGCTGGTATTACTGGAGACTTCAAATAATTTCCTGTTTCGCTTAGGCAAGGGTGAGCTATGCATCATGCATCATCAATAGCCGTATATGCATGTGCGTAGCCCTTGAAACTGTTCATGTTCAGTCCAGATTCTGTAGCCTTACTTGACAGCGTACGTTAGTACATTCATCATTTCGTCGCTTCTCACGCCTCTCGAGGATTGTGCGTTATACGACCGCCTTCGCAGGGGCGCGGTGTGACGTACTAACGTGGAAGACTGGAACTCCTTTCGCGGTATACTACTGATATCCAACACGAACAGTTCAGGGAGGGGGAGGGACAGGGAAGCCTCAAAGAGGCAAGAACCCAACACCGGAGAGAAGGAGACAGTCTGTGCGCGAATAGGCGAGGGAATACGAGCACGAGTGGTGGTGGCGGCCCGTCTTTTATGCACCAGTAACGACAGAGGTTCTTCTTCTTCGAGTTCCTCGCTCTGGAATACCCAAGACATTTGCCTCCTTTCGGAATACAATGTTACTTGCTCGCAAGAATGTAGTCTTGTAGCCTGTTGTCTTCGTCGGCGCATACGAACTGTGGAGACTCGCCGGGAACCCAAGCGAAGAGCCATTTTCTAATAGACCTCGCATTGTTAAACTCCCTTTATGGTGGTCTGTGCATCGTCGCGAGACTGATCCCTCCCAACTGGTCATGCGTTTTGTTGTCGCGTCGCAGCGACTGATAGCAACCTAATACTGCGCCCGAAGCCACGGCGGTTAGGCTTTTTAAAGAGTTAACGTTACATTTCTATTACAAAGTAACAAAGGTAATGGAGATGAAACTGCAGCAGTTACAGTTTTTACCTCTGCGAAGGCAAATCGACGTCCATCTTTCTCTTTCATAGCCTATTGGTCGAAATGCAACGCAAGCCTAGCCTACCTCTTTTCTCCAGGTTTGTTTTCCCCGTGGTCAGTTCGGGACTATAAAATAGGCTAGCTGGCCTTTTGAACCAAAATAAACGAATCTTGGGATTGCCTTTTTTGCTGCTGCCAAAACGTTGGCAAGTATTCTCCAAAGTAGTACATTATTCACGACTTTGCCTTTTTTTAGAAAAAAGTTTGTTTTTGTGGTTGAGCAATAACTGCTCGATTTTCAACAGCAGCCTACACGTAGGCTATACCAATTTTTCAAAAAGTAAAGATTAGTGGATATGTTAATCGTACTTAGGGTTATATTATCAGAGACATTATTCCGAAAGGAGGAGAGCACGGATCTAATGTGAAGATTTTGAATACGCCTGAAATCTTAGGCCTACAAGTTCGTTTTTGGTGACCTCTGTTTTTATTCCCCTCCCCCCGAAAAGTGTAGGTGAGCTTCATTTTCTTGCCTGGAGGATTCTACTGGCTTTTACGCTTTGCAATAATCTTTCAAAACACCATTTCACACGTTTTGAAATAACAAAATTACGGATAATCGCAGTAAACGCCATTCATATTTGAATACCCCTTGATTTAGGATATTTAGCCTAAATCAGATTAACAAAGACAAGGATTTGAAGGGACGATGGACTCGATCATGGACGATCAGACCCACATGATGTCCGGTCCCATTGGACTGAGCGGAATCTCGCGGGCCGACATGGCTGAGCTGGAAGCAGCTCGGAAGCACGAGTACCAGGGGCAGTCACGGAACATCGGTGACATTCTCCAGCAGATAATGGCCATCACAGACGAGAGCCTGGACGAGGCCCAAGCCAGGTAAACCCACCTAGCAGCAGTTTGCCTCTTTGTAGTTGCTGTGAGGTCGAGTCATTTTCACGCATCTGGATTATAGGCCTACAGTCACGTGGCCCTTTGCTCTTGCGGGTGGCCACATCGAAGTAGGCCTATCACTGCATAAACCACAGGCCCATGAAAACATACGGTTGGTGGTACAAAGCCTATCACACTGTTGTAGTCGCACGTTAGTGTCTCGTCAGTGTAGATGCAAGCAATCCACAAATGTACAGGACTAGGTTAGTTGCCATAGTTGAAGATGTATGTAAGTGGCAAAAAGTAGAAAGGGCCAACCAGCTTGACCCATGGCCTCTAACCAATATTAGTGTATATAATAATACGGTGAATAGTCTAAGTCTATGCTAGAGGTAGCTACTCACTGTTGGTCTAATTGTCCTACTCGTCCTACTGCGCAAACGGGTCAAATAGTGTGCCTTCATTTAGTGGCTAACATTATTTTTATGGCTAACACGAGACGAGTGTCTCCATAAAATCAACTCCATTAACGACCTCATTTGCCTCCGCCGTGGCACTAATTTGGCAGACCTATTGAACTCTGTTATGATGTATTTGCATTTCAGAAAGCAAAGGCAGCTCAAAGGCGCTGTGATGCAAAGTAGTCTCGTGCCGGGCAACCCAGTTTGATATCAGAGTTATTTGCGCTGCCGGACACAGCCTTTGCTTTTTTACTTTGCATACGGGCGAAGAGGTCTGTTTACATATGATGCGCCTGGAACGCTGCCGGTGTTTGCTGTTGATGTTTGCCACCAGCGGGGTCGCTCTATGCTAGGCTTCACGACGACTCTCCACCCCCACCTCGCCCCCCCCCCCCCCCCCAAGAGGATCAGACATCCATATTCATGCACGGCCACTCTCACGTCCTCTCGGCTATTATCATCTGAATCTCCCTCCCTCTCCCCCAGTCTCCCTGCCTTAACCGCTTTGCCCCAGTTTGCCGCAAACGGACCCAACAATTGAGGGGAAGCAGGAGCGGGGGCGTTAATTGATCGAATCCATTACCTGATTAGCATCGTCTAAATAATGTGCATGGCGATATTTTAAATGGTACATAGATGAGACGAAAAAGAAATGGGTTTCCCATTGTGACCTCAGACTGAAGGTACTTAATCAGTGGAGACTAGGAAACCGCTTATCAAAATAGAAGAGAATCCTACAGCAGGCCACACTCACGGGGGCTTCTGCAAACGGAATACTGCACATTGACAGGCGTGAGTTATAAAAAGCATTATAAAATGCTGTCAAAACAAGTTGCCTTTTTGGCCATTGCCAACAAACCTTAGCAAGAGGTCGGTGGATAGCACTGCTGGTGTCCAATGGACAGCCGGTCATTGGCCATGAAAAAAAAGGTTTCACTGTGCACACCATGGATCTGTGTTTTCCTCATCATCATTATACGTGTGACCATAGATTTAGAAGGCCTCGCTAATTAGATGGGTGTGATTGAAAGGTCTTGACGAGACTCTGCCTTTCCATGTTGCCAGAATGTAATCTAGTCTGGGAATACACTTAACCTCCATCCTCAACAGAGCCAATCCAGTTAGAGCAAATTGGTGTGTGTGTGTGTGTGTGTGTGTGTGTGTGTGTGTGTGTGTGTGTGTGTGTGTGTGTGTGTGTGTGTGTGTGTGTGTGTGTGTGTGTGTGTGTGTGTGTGTGTGTGTGTGTGTGTGTGTGTGCAGACCTGTGAACAATGATAGGCTATTGTAAATGTCCAACCTAACTGACTGGCTCAATGGAACTCTCTCTGTCTCTGCTTCAGGAAGCATGCGTTGAACTGCCACAGGATGAAGCCGGCCCTATTCAGTGTTCTGTGTCAAATTAAGGAAAAGACAGGTGAGTCTTCAAGCTAGTCAGGTAGAAAACGAACCCCCTCCCACCCCCACACATACACAAACATGCACAAATAAGCACACAGGAACACACACACACAAACAAGCATGCATGTGCACACACACAAACACGCACGCATGTGCACACACACAAACAAACATGCATGTGCACACACACAAACACGCACGCATGTGCACACACACAAACACGCACGCATGTGCGCCCACACACTCTACTACACAGCCTACTTCAAATGGCACCAGCGCATACATCATGTTAAATTACTACTGTTACCAGCAATAGTAGGACGTTTTAAATACAAGTTAAGGTTTAATTGTTTCATACATTTTACTTTTGGTTTACATAATGTGTCCTGGGGGGTATTCCTCGTACGTGGTTTAGTGACAAACCTGGATAAGTTAACTCGGAGTAAGTGGTAAACCTCCTAATAGAAGAGCCCTCTGACGTTGTTTTGCTAGGAGAATGAACCAATGGGGGTTCTTTTATTAGGAGGTTTACCACTTACTCTGAGTTAACTTATCCAGGTTTGTCACTTAACCACGTACAAGGAATACCCCTAGGTCCCTTATAAACCAGACACAACTCAACAAACATGTTCCAAGTCTCTCTGTTTTCACCTGTACTTAATCCGTCACTGGCTGCAATCTTTCCATCAACAAAATCAACTAGTATCCATGTAAAACTTCTGAGGTTTCTGTTTGTTTCCTGTTTGTTGATGGTTTGTTGTTTTGTTTCCTTGTGGTGTTTTTGTTTTGGTTTCTCTCTGTCACCTCTTGTCTTGATTGAAGACTCATAAGGTGCATTGCCTCCTTCACATAGATGGGTTTCTTTATCACATGACAGGGGGAAGAGAAAGAGAAAAAGATGAAGTGAATGTTTTCATGAAACGATCGTATCTGAGAAAGGGGAAAGCACGGATGGAGAAGCTCAAAATTGAAATAGAGAGAGTGAGAGTGAGAGAGAGAGAGAGAGAGAGCAATAGAGAGAGAGAGAGAGAGAGCAATAGAGAGTGAGAGAGAATTAGATATATAGAGAGAGTGAGGGAGGTACAGATAGAGCAAGAGATAGATAGAGCAAGAGAGATAGATAGATAGAGAGAGAGAGAGAGGTATAGAGCAGTTGGAGTTAATATCAGCAGATTGACCAGAGGAGGATGAGTGACAGTGAGAGTGGAGTGCAGTGTGGTTAATGAGGTCAATGGCGCTCGGTATTCTCCAGGTCTTAGACCCAAACGGTCTTGCGCTTCGCCCCAGAAACACACACTCTGACTGGGGGCAAGAATTCACTCACAGTCCCTGCTTGGGCCTAGTGCTGGGTCCTCGAGGACTCGGCTCCTCGAAGCAATCAGTGATTCTAATCTTGTCATTCCTACTTCAGGTGTATATATGTTTGAGTCACAATATCATGTTTAAATGCAGGGATGTAATGCGTGTGTTTGAGTGAGTTGGTTCTCTGTGTGTGTGTGTATGTGAGAATGTCTGTATGTATGCATGTACAACTGTTTGTCTGTGTGTGTGTTTGTATGGATGTATGGGTGTATATATATATATATGTGTGTGTGTGTGTGTGTGTGTGTGTGTGTGAGTATGGATGTATATCTGTGTGTGTGTGTGTGTGTGGTTGTATATATGTGTGTGTGTGTGTGTGTGTGTGTGTGTGTGTGTGTGTGTGTGTGTGTGAGTGCAGGTGTTTACAGGAATCCCCAGGGAAGATTAGTAGTTTATCTGCTGTAAGTGCCCACACAGCTGCCGAGCTCACCCTCACACTCTCATGTGGTGACAGGGTTAGACCTTGTTGTCGAGTCAATGTTGTCTGTCTCTCTGTTGTGTCAAAGTGGTGTGTCTCTCTCTTGTGTGAAAGTTGTCTGTCTCTCATGTTGTGACAGGGTTAGACCTTGTTGTTGAGTCAAGGTTGTCTGTCTCTCTGTTGTGTGAAAGTTGTCTGTCTCTCATGTTGTGACTGGGTTAGACCTTGTTGTTGAGTCTGTCTCTCTGTTGTGTTGTGGCTCAGATCTGGCAGCTTTCAGAAGAGAGGGGGGGTTTAAATCTGGTGATTGTGCAGGCTGGTCATTAGAGACAACTTCCTGTCTCTTCACCAAGAACCGCAAGATAATAATCTTTCTGTGATATGGCACCGTCTTCAAAAAAAAGCGTTCTTACTGTTATGATTCTAAATTCCATATGATTTTGTACGTTGCCTTGGGTGAAAGTTCCAAACCTGACCCTAAACATTCATAGGTTTTGCATAGCTTTGAAGTATGCTTTGGACAAATGTCCTGCTATGTAAATCAAAGTTGCACTGATGAAGTGTCAGATCAGAGGTAGAGTATTCCACTTAAGTGTAAGTGTTGTTCATATGTTGTCATGACGCTCGTAATCATGGCAGCTGTAGTGTTTTCTGGAAAAGACAAATGTTGTGTTTGTGTAGTGTGTGTGTGTGTGTGTGAGAGAGAGAGAGTTTGTGTGTGTGTGTGCATTTTTGGTTGCTCTGAGCTTTTCTTATAGCGTGTGTGTGTGTGTGTGTGTTTGTGTTTGTGTGACTTGTCTCGTTCTGCTGTAATAAATTGGCGAGCCTCCCTGGATCTGGGGGCTTAATTGCTACCTCATTTGCATAACGGTGCAAATTAATGACCTTTCAAATGAGAGCTCGTTTTTCACACCTCTTTAGGTGCTCCTTATGAGCCTGTGTTAATTAAACTGTGTGTGTGTGAGAGAGAGAAAGTGTGTGTGTGTGTGTGTGTGTGTGTGTGTGTGTGTGTGTGTGTGTGAGAGAGAGAGAAAGTGTGTGTGTGTGAGAGAGAGACAAAGAGAGAGTATTTATGTGTGTGTGAGAGAGAATGTATTCGTGTGTGTGTGTGTGTGTGTGTGAGAGAGAGGGAGTGTATTTATGTGTGTGTGTGTGTGTGTGTGTGGGAGAGAGTGTATTAATGTGTATGTGTGCAGATGCATCAGACCCTATCATCAGTTAAAACAGCTCCTACTCATCGACCTCAGCCATCTCCTCAGCACCCCCCCAGATTCCTTCACAAAGTCACACATGCTCACACACACACGCACGCAAACACATGCTCACACACACCACGCACGCAAGCACATGCTCAAACACACACACGCACGTGCACGCACACATAAATATACCCGCTCACACATTCACAGACATGCAAAAGCACCCGCCACACGCCAAATTAGGATGAAGTTAACTGTCATGGAGACCCATGTTGAACTGTTTGTGAAGCTTGTTTGTCCGGATGGTGGGTCAGGTCGTAGGACGCTTGTATGTTTGTGCTTGTCTGTGTCTGTCTGTCTGTCTGTCTGTCTCTGATAGTTGTCTATTTGTCTGTCTGTCTCTCCCTCCCTCTTGATCTGCATGTCTCCCTGTCTTTCTTTCTGTCTGTCTGTCTGTCTCAATGTAAACATTGCCCAAGGGAGGATTCACAACCATCTTGCTGCCAAAATGCCATTCAGATGCATAGTGCTTGACCAGACTCACACACACACTGACCCCACATCTACAGATGTCTGTGTTGATAAATCACCCTGCTGCCCCATCAAGACACGTTCTCTTTGTTTTCTCTCTGTGTTCTATCCTATTAAGTAGTCATGTTACACTGCAGTATCGCCTTAGCGACCTGCCTAACTTAGTTTGTTCTCTGTGTTCTATTCTGTTAAGTAGTTATGTTGCACTGCAGCATCGCCTTGGCGACCTGCCTAGCTACCTTTGTTCTATCTGTTCACTCTTTATGTTCCCTCCTCACCTCCGTCCTTGCCAGTCCATCTCTTTCTCTCTCCCGATCCACTTTTTACGCAAATTAAACATGGACTTTCTCCCAATCAAGGGAGGAGTTGTAATCAGCTGTGGGTTCAATACTTGGGGTTGTCAGGACAACCTTAAGGGAAACATGTAATAGAATCTCAACCAATGTGATTTGATGTGAAAACCTTAGTTGCCCCCGGAGTAGTTAATCCCCCCACCCCCATCCTCCAGTAACCATTCACATTGACAAGACAGCTCATGAAGATGAGAAGGAGATGGAGGAAAGGGGGGTGGGCGGGCGGGCGGGCGGTAGGAGCGGCAGGGGGTGGGGGGGAGGAACACCAATGGTGAGCAGATATAACTCAATTGAATGGTCACGTTTTATTTGTTTTCTGTCAAATTCAAATAAGCTTTATTGACAATGACAAATACACACATATTTATATTGTCAAAGCATGAAGTGAACATTGGGCCCAAATGTACTGTGGTCAGTGCGTACGTGCGTGTGTGTGTGTGTGTGTGTGTGTGTGTGTGTGTGTGTTTGTCCGTAGGTAGTAGTTTCATGAATGGAGAGAGGCTGCCCTCTGCTGGTGAAAATGGAACTCAACAGTAGGCTACTGCCACTGCTGTAGAGACTTCATTAGGAATGCAGCTGTCTGTCTGTGTCTGTCTGTCTGTCTGTCTGTCTGTCTGTCTGTCTCTCTCTCTCTCTGTCCGTCTCTCTGTATTTTTCTGTCTAATCCTACAGATATCTCATTTTACAGTGTGGTAGAAACATTGAAGTGAAGATTTGTGATTGGTGTATGCTCTCTCTCTCTCTCTTACTCCCTGTCCTCTGTTGTCTATCCAGATATATACTTTGCTGGGGTCATTCTAGTGGAA
Organism: Clupea harengus; assembly: GCF_900700415.2. NCBI lineage: Eukaryota > Metazoa > Chordata > Actinopteri > Clupeiformes > Clupeidae > Clupea > Clupea harengus. The sequence continues at coordinate 19,034,801 of NC_045175.1, read as the reverse complement.
TGTGTGTAATGGCGGTTTAAACCTCTTGTCCTTGCTCTCTCTCTCTCTCTCTCTCTCTCTCTCTCTCTCTCTCTCTCTCTCTCTCTCTCTCTCTCTCTCTCTCTCTCTCTCTCTCTCTCTCTCTCTCTCTCTCTCTCTCTTCTTTTCTTTAACTTTCTTTATTTGTTTCTGTCTTTCCTTATATTTTCTTTCTTCCCTTCTTTCTTCCCTTCTTTCTTTTTTTTCTCTTCTTCTGCAGTTCTCAGTCTGCGTCGGGCGCAGGAGGAGGAGCCTCTGGACGGTCAGATCATGCGATTGGACAACATGCTGCTGGCAGAGGGCGTGTCCGGGCCGGAGAAGGGCGCGGCGGCGGCTGCGGCCGCTGCTCTCTCCGCCGCCGGGGAGACGCTGAACGACAGCAGCACGGAGCACTCGGACTACCGGGACAAACTGGCCCAGATCCGCGGGATCTACCACTCCGAGCTGGAGAAGTACGATCAGGTGAGAGCGACGGGGGGACGGAGAGGGAGAAAGAGAGAGAGCGAGAGAGAAAGGGAGAGCGAGAGAAAGGGAAAGGGATAAGGCGAGAGGGAGAAGGTGAGAGAGAGAGGGAGAAAGAGAGAGAGGGAGAAAGAGAGCGAGAAAGAGAAAGAGAGAGGGAGAAAGAGAGAAAGAGAGAGAGAGAGAGAGAAAGAGAAAGAGAGAGGGAGAGAGAGAGAGCGCGAAAAAATGGAAAGACATCAGATAGAGAGAAGAGAGGGAGAAGTATGAACAGGTGTGAGGGAGAAGGAGGGATTGAAATGAACAGGCGAGAGAGAGACAGAAAGAAAGAAAGAAAGAGAGAGAGAGAGAGAGAGATGAGATGATCCAACAGACCTGGAGAAGTACGAACATGTGAAAGAGGGAGAAGGAGAGAGAGGGAGAAGGAGAAGGAGAGAGAGTGAAAAGGGTAAAGACATCAGATAGAGAGAAGGGAAGGGAAAGTATGAACAGGTGAGAGAGAGAGCGAGATCAGAGAGAGAGGCGTTAGGGTTGGACTCTAATTGAGTCTCTCGTATTGAACAAAGACCCGTGTGTGTGTGTGTGTGTGTGTGTGTGTGTGTGTGTGTGTGTGTGTGTGTGTGTGTGTGTGTGTGTGTGTGTGTGTGTGTGTGTGTGTTGTAGGCCTGTAACGAGTTCACCACCCACGTGATGAACCTGCTGCGGGAGCAGTCCCGCACGCGTCCCATCTCGCCCAAGGAGATCGAGCGCATGGTGGCCATCATCCAGCGCAAGTTCAGCACCATCCAGATGCAGCTCAAGCAGAGCACCTGCGAGGCCGTCATGATCCTCAGATCACGCTTCCTGGACGCCAGGTCAGTGTGTGTGTGTGTGTGTGGGGGGGGGGGGGGGCTGAATGCATGTATATGTGTGCATAAATGGATGCATGTGTGTGTGTTTGTGTGTGTGTGTGGGGGGGTGAATGCATGTATATGTGTGCATAAATTGATGCGTGTGTGTTTGTTTGTGTGTGTGGGGGGGTGAATGCATGTATATGTGTGCATAAATGGATGCGTGTGTGTGTATGTTCCTGTGTGTGTGGGGGGGGGTGAGGGGTGGGAATGCATGTATATGTGTGCATAAATGGATGCGTGTGTGTGTGTATGTTCCTGTGTGTGTGGGGGGGTGAGGGGTGGGAATGCATGTATATGTGTGCATAAATGGATGTATGTGCGTGTATGTTCCTGTGTGTGTGTGTGTGTGTCTACAAGCGTAACCCCCTCCCCCGTGTTACTGTTGCAGGAGAAAGAGGCGTAATTTCACCAAGTCGGCCATTGAGGTCCTGAACGAGTACTTCTACTCCCACCTGGCCAACCCCTACCCCAGCGAGGAGGCCAAGGAGGAGCTGGCCAAGAAGTGCTCCATCACTGTGTCACAGGTGGGAGAACACACACACACAGATACACACACGCACACATATACACACACACATACACATACACACACATACACACATACACACACATACACAGATACACACACATATACACACGCACACAGATACATACACAGATACACACATACACACACAGATATCTATGTGAGAGAGGGAGAAGGAGAGAGAGAGAGATATTAGGGTTGGACGTGTGTGTCCCTTTAGGCTCTGGGTTTAGCACCTAACATCAGTGAAATTTGAGGGAGGGGTAATCGATTGTTGAACAGGAATTGGACCTTGTCAGGCAAAGTTATCATACAGTAAGGACAAGTGTTTTAGTGAGGACGACTCGTTTTATTGAGGACCTTCTTTCACTCATTGAGGAAGTTAGGTTCAAAACAGCAGGGAGACCATTTGGCAAAACTCAATCACCCAATCAAAGGGTAGCATAATTGAATTTAACACCGCATCAGCCAATCAAAGGGTAGGGTTGGTGAATTTAACACTGCATCAGCCAATCACAGGGTAGAGTAGGTGAATGTAACACTGCATCAGCCAATCAAAGGGCTGATGTTTAGGCCTACTCTGTGTTTTGGTACTGCAGTGCATGACAACATGCTATATTACTTCCAGTAGGCCCTGATCACTGAGCTGAATGGGGGTGTTGTTAAATAGCAAGCTCTGCAGCATAATGGAAAAGTCTGAGATGCCTTGAACACACACACACACACACACACACACACACACACACACACACACACACACACACACACACACACACACTGAGATGCCCTGAAGTGCCAGATTGACCCTGTTTTTCTGGGCATGCAAGAGGTGCAAAACCAGAGGGGTAATTAAGTATAACAGTATACTAACAGTTTACCAATCTGGGTTTAAAGTCTAACAACTGGGCATTAAATGAGTGGGTCTAGTTCACACCACCCCCCCACCCTCCTCCACCACAAACACCTTCCTTCCTTCCTTCCTTCCTTTTATAACTGTCAGCCCCCACTGACATATGCATACACATACAAATACACATACAAACACATAGGGACACACACACACATATACAAACACACACACCCATAGGGACACACACACACACACACACACACACATAGGGTCACACACACATACGGCGACACACACACACACACATAAGGACACACGCACACACACATAGGAACATGCATACACACACACTCTCTCTCTCTCGTACTCTCTCTCTCTATCAGTCACGCATGCCTGGTGTCCTTGGGGACCAGTGCTGAGTCACAGTGAGGATGCCACAGATAGGCATTAAATGAGTACGGGTTTAACCTTTAACCCCCACAGATAGGCATTCAATGAGTACGGGTTTAACCCCCACAGATAGGCATTAAATGAGTATGGGTTTAACCCCCACAGATAGGCATTAAATGAGTACGGGTTTAACCCCCCCATCTGTTTCTCTCTCTCTATCTCCATCTGTTTCCCTCTCGTTCTCTCTCTCTCTCTCTCTCTTTCTATCTATTCATCCTGTTCCTGTCTTGTTGTCTTTCTCTCTGTCAGGTGTGTAACTGGTTTGGGAACAAAAGGATCCGCTATAAGAAGAACTTGGGGAAGTATCAGGAAGAGGCCAACATGTACGCAGTCAAGACAGCCGTGGACGCAACCAACACGTCAACGCACAGCAGCCAAGCCGACTCGCCTCACACCCCAAACTCCGGTAGAAACGCACGCACACACACACTCACTTACACACAACCAACACGTCAACGCACAGCAGCCAAGCCGACTCGCCTCACACCCCAAACTCCGGTAGACACGCACACACACACACACGCACACACACACACACACACTCTCACTCACCTACACACAACCAACACATCAACGCACAGCAGCCAAGCCAACTCGCCACACACCCCAAACTACGGTAGAAACACACGCACGCACACACACACACACACACACACACACAACACGCACACACTCACTTACACACAACCAACAGGCAACGCACAGCAGCCAATCCAAATCGCCATATACCCTAAACTCCAGTAGAAACACACACACGTGCGCGCGCACACACGCACACGCATACACACACACACACACACACACACACACACACACACACACACACACACACATACACACACACTCACACTCACAAACACATACACGTGCACACACACACACATACGCACGCACACCCTTGTGACCTTGACTCAAAACATGCTCCTTTATTTCCTGTAGCCGGATACCCAGCACCTTGTTACACTCCTGATGGAAGGTTATGAGACCCCGCCCACCTCTCACTCAGCCAATCAGAATGTGAGTAACATTCACCACAAGTCATCTTGTCTTGACATTCTATCTGAAGAATCTGTGTTTTACAAATCCACTCAAATTCCAATTTTATTTTTTGGGTTCTAGAACTTGGCCAATATGAACTAAAATGTGGAGTTAAGTTTGATGAGATTGAAATTAGTTTATTTGAAATATAATATTTTTAGTGAATCACCACGTATGTGGTGAAGAGATTGTTCCTGTGCTTTAGATGACACTACTGTAAATGCACACCAAAGTTCAAAGTTCAAGATTCATGCAAATGTATATGTAAATGTTTTACATATTCTGATTTCTTTCTCCTCTCTCTCTGGTTGACTTGCAGGACAATTTCAGCATCTGGTTATACACACACACAGTCATTGGGTTGTGAGGAGATGAAGTGGATGGATATCAGACACACAAAAGAAGTTTCTTTTTTTCCTTTTTTAAATCCCTTCTTCCCCCTCATTTTGTATGACATAATAATTGAATCACGTATATAGAATAGCTCTTTTTTTTCTAACGTCACCTCACTGACTGGTGAGCCAGGAGCCAAACTGAGAGACAGACCGTGGAAGTTTCTGGAACACTGGTGACACGGACTCCTCATGTTATGATGAAAAAACATTAATAAAGAAAGATGTGAAAAACAAATGAGCGAGTGAATTATTGAATGAATGAATGAATGAATGTATGGATGGCCTATCACCAGGCTTGCATAATGCTACTTTAATGTAACGCAGAATGGGTCAATCTATCAACATTTCAAGGCGCATTCAGCAATTCTAATCTAATACACTATTTGTCAAGTTCAGCCAATTGCGCCTTGCCATCCTCTAGCCATGCAGCATGTAGCAAACAGTATGCAATTCTAAACAGGAAACTAACTTGTCAAATGGTGTTAGAGGAGTGGCAAACAAAGAGATGTCCCCTTTAGTCGCGCTCTGTTTCCCGTAAGGGTTTGATCCATCTTCTGTTGCCTCGAAGCGAAGGTAAATATTTTGTTATTTTAGATAGGCGCAGGGACTAAGCTGCTTCAATGCTCAAACGTCAAACGGTAAGTTGGCCAAACTTTTGAAACATTTCCCACAGCATTGTTTTTTTTGGATATAAATGTACTTACAAGCTAAACGTATTGATAAGCCATGTGAAGACATGTTGTGTGGATTTTCTTCGAGGCCTATTTTCTATTCCCTGTTTAACTATCGGATCAAATTAAAAGTAAGACCTTATCTTTACTTTAGCGAAAAATGACACTCTTGAATCATCAAATAGGCTAGAGTACACTATAACAGGAACGTTTTGTTAAACAGCAGTTAGAAAAGCATTAATTGAATAGCAGCATACTTACCTACGGATGCGGAAATTACATTACTAAACACAACGGTTAGACTCGCTTTAATGGAGCCATAGGTGTCACTTTTGATGTAGATCCCGTGGGTATACGTTAGCTTCACTGAATTAAACAGGGGCAAAAGCGCTGTTTTGAGAAAACATTCAGCAGTGCTCCCAGACAGAACACTGATGGAAGAAATCACTATAAGTTACTATCTTATACAAAAGAAAAATGCTGCCAAGTCGTTGCCTCGGCACGCACATCTGCTTGACTAACCGACGTCTCCACTTGTTCGAGGAAGGGCATGTTCATCTTAATCTGTCTAAGACGGGTAAAGGCAAGCTCAGTGGTATTCCAGACAGACCATCCATACAACCCAGCACTAGTGATAACTTGAGGGCTTTACTTTTTACCATGGGTACAAAGTGCAACACAAAAAAGAAATACTACAGAAAATATCCTATAACTCGTAAACAGGGTAGAGTCACCAAAATCACTTCATATACCAGTGGCGTCCTGTTGGTTATACTGCAACACTTATTTAAAAAAGGCGTTTGCATATTTTGGGGGTATTTTTTATTGGGAACAATATCACCCATTGGAGTGAATAGACACAGCGCCTGCCGCCGGTGTCCTAAAGAGGCGGGACAGTGGCTTTGGTTACCTTATCAAACAGTTGACTAGATTAATGACATTAATGACTCTCTTGAAAAATGACCGTTATGTGACGTATTTCAAGGTATCTTACTAAAGAGGAAGAGACGGTTTAAGACATTTCGAACAGTACTTGCTCTCTTACTAGGGAGGAAGGAAGGAAGGAAGGCAGCATTTTAAGCCTATTCGAACAGACCCCTAGTGGTCTGAAGTAAAATAGTGTAATTACCACATATCCCTTTTTTTTTAAAAGTGAATATTCAACAGGGAAACAAAAAGCCTACAGTTGTCAGTTATTTTTTAACTATTACCTCGAACTCATCATTATAACACAATGGTATAACACAATGGTGTTTTAACACTTTATTTGAAGGGGTGTGCATTTGACAGTCTAATAACACTTAATGACATTTTAATGTGTAGTCCAAACTGTAGCATTGTAGTTTAGGTGAAAGAAAAAAAATCATGACACAATTATAGCATTCTCATTTCAAAACCAACCACATATGACAGTTTAATGTAATATTGCTACATAAAACTGAAGCTGGTTTGATAGTTGGGTCTGTCATGGCATGTTTCATGACAGGTTATGTTGTCTTGGTTAATGTCAAGTTGTCATAACAAAGATATTCACAGGTTATATTCTCTTGGTTAATGTCACGTTGCCATAACAAAGATATTCACAGGTTATGTTCTCTTGGTTAATGTTAAGTTGTCATAACAAATACATCTCAAACAATGTCAACTTGACATTAAAAATGATATAATTTACTGAATGGCAGTAAATTACAATAGTCATAAACAATCATTAAAACTCCTACATGTTCATGACAGGTATCGTGTCATGGTTATGACTGGACTGTTTTTTGAGAAAACATTCAGCATTGCTCCCAGAGAGTATAGTGATAGAAGAAAGGCTTTATGCACACCCCTTTAACCTATCAGCAAAGGCAAATCACTGTAAGTTACCATCTTATACAAAAGAAAAATGCCTCGGCACGCACATCTGCTTGACAAACTGACGTCTCCACTTGTTCAAGGAAGGGCATAGGCCTACTCATCTTATTCTGTCTAAGACGGGTAAAGCTCAGTGGTATTTCAGACAGATCATCCATACAACCCAGCACTAGTGATAACTTGAGGGCTTGACTTTTTGACCCAATCAAGTCTACCATGGGTACAAAGTGCAACACAACAAAGAGAAAGATATATATATATATACAGAAAACATCCAATAACTCATATACAGGGTAGAGTCACCAAAATCACTTCATATACCAGTGGACTCCTGTTGGTTTTACTACAATACATAGTTAAAAAAAATATGCGTTTGCATATTTTGGGGGTATTTTTATTAGTTTACTGACACCTAGTGGTCTGAAGTAAAATAGTACATTTATCACATCCCCCTTTCTTTGAAGTGAATATTCAACAGAGAAACAAATAGCCTACAGGTGTCAGTTATTTTCAACTATTACCTTTTTCAAACTCATCATTATAACAAAATTGTGTTTATTGCTTATTATGAGCTAACCAGCATTCATCTTTTTTAACACTTAATTACATTTGAATGTGTAGTCCAAACTGCAGCACTGTAGTTGAGGTGAAAGGAAAAAATCATGACACAATTATAGCATTCTCATTTCAAAACCAACCACATATGACAGTTTAATGTAATATTGCTACATAAAACTGAAGCTGGTTTGATAGTTGGGCCTGCCATGGCATGTTTCATGACAGGTTATGTTGTCTTGGTTAATGTCAAGTTGTCATAACAAAGATATTCACAGGTTATGTTCTCTTGGTTAATGTCAAGTTGTCATAACAAATACATCTCAAACAATGTCAACTTGACATTAAAAATGATATAATTTACTGAATGGCAGTTAATGACAACAGTCTTAAACAATCATAAAAACACCTACATGTTCATGACAGGTATCGTGTCATGGTTATGACTGGACTGTTTTTTGAGAAAACATTCAGCATTGCTCCCAGAGAGTATAGTGATAGAAGAAAGGCTTTATGCACACCCCTTTAACCTATCAGCAAAGGCATCTTACATCCACTGCTTGTGCAGGACCTAGTGAATTAATTTACCTATGAAGTTCACCATCCCCCGCTATGCGTAACACACCTGTTATGTCTGTGGGCTGAGGCATGTCCAGTATGGCATTGATTTAGTCTTAGTCAGGCTGGTCACCATGTGCAGAGAGCTTGTCTCTGAGGAAGATTATTTCTTTCCAAATTGACATTTATTTAGTTGAGCTTTAGTCCATTACTTTGTATTCGCTCCAGCACTCTCATCAGCCTGTCATTGTGTTCTTGGACTGTGGAGCCCCAAACAATAATGTAATCGGCATAGGATCAATAATGTCATCAGCATAGGATCAATAATGTCATCAGCATAGGATCAAACTCCATTCAGCCCCCTGATGATGTGTTCCATTGCTCTGTGGAGGACTTCAGATGTTAAAATTATTCCAAAAGTCAGTATCAGGAAGCAGTATCTACAGAAAGGTGAATTATAACTGCAGTATTCAGTGCATTATAAGTGCAATTTCAGATGCTGGAAACCTTGCGTTTTGAAACATATCTGGCACCTGCTATCTCACTGGCGATCTCTTCAGGGTTTGGTATTCGGTGGTGTTTGTCCTTGATGATATTCTCAGTTTGCTGTTCTTTTGTTTCTGCACACATACCATGGAGTACACCCAGCCTGTTCTTTATCCCACGCAGGGCCTCATTTACTAACAGGATTGCGCCCGTTTCAGGCGTAAAATAGCGGGTAAAAACCTAAAACCGTATTTACAAAGGTGGCGCACTTTAGATTACCGCTGCTGGGAGGGTATAAGGGAAAGTGGGTGTTCGTCGCAAAGAGATGGGAAGAGATGCGTAAAGTGCGCCTAATTATGTATTAGTAACGAAAAACAAGAGGTGTTTCAGCATGACATATCAGCTGCTAAATGAAAACTATGTGCCTGCGAGAAATTTGAAATCAGAAATGTTATTTTTTTTTATGTTTATATTTGATATATCATTTAATATAGGCATATACACAATTGTCCCACCATCTAGCTGTTCAGCCACGCTTTACCCAGAATCACCGCTCACTGTATGGTTTACTTTAAACCGTACTTTCACCCATAGTTCAAGCAAACCGAATGTCTGAAAATGTCAGTTGTCCCTGCCCTGTCCACGCCACAACTCCAGTTTTCAAATGTATCTGCCTAAGGCAGCATTTTTGAAAAGCATGGTTTTCAGTGTTGGAATGCGCCGTTTTAAAGTAAGGGGTGTCGTGTATTCCTACCAGACTATTTAACGGGATGCTATGGAGCAGTTAACCTGGCTATTAACTATCCTAGCCATCTCTAGCTTAGGGAACCATATTAACAGTTTGCAGTTGCCTGTGTGTGATTAACTCATGTTAATATGTGTGAATATGAACTTGTGAACATAAACTCGTTAATATGAAGCTGCACAGGCACCCTGAGGGGTAACCATAGCAACCCAGAAACTCAATGTTCGCTGAAAAGTTTAATTTCCCAAAATCAGCTCACCAATAAAAGACAGTCTTGAATTCAAAGTGATCACAACTTTTAATGTGGACGGAAGGGCTAAACGGAAAAACATTTATGGCGGTGTTAGGCGCAGATGACGCGACGAGGGTTCTTGTTTGATAAATAGGATGCAAAATACCGTGCGTTATATGCGGTTTGGCAAAGGCGCTGATTGCGCTGCGGTCGCAATGTTAGTAAATGAGGCACCAGTGTTGTCATCCAATCCAGTACTTTAATCAGTCTCTTTGAGATAATGGAATTCTTTTTTACAGTTCACCATGCCAATGAAAAATCTGTCACCATTTAGCAAAGTGGTTCTTCCCCTGGCAAGTAGGGCATAGCTTACCAAAGGCTGGACACTGTCTTGGCTTGTACTGTGAGCCACGCCACTTGCAGGATAATAACTTGTCTGTCCGCTGTGCTGTGCTCTGCTGTGCTGTGAGAAAACCCGAAAGTAAAACACATAATTATATAATTAAATATTGCAGTACTTTGCGCTACTGTATTGATATAATTGCGTGCGCAAAATATTGCGATACTGAACAGAATCGATTTTTTCCCCCACCACTAATTGATGGTGGCAGTATTTACATTGCAGGTAAATGCTAGCACAGAGTTTGAGTATTTCTGATTTTGGCAATATTGCGTAGATGAAAAAATTATGTCTTTGATATCTGTTTTACGAGTCAAATAGGAGGTCTTGGTTGAGAATTACACCAAGATATTTGGATGTTAATGAGTTGCCATCATGTGTGGGTAGATGGCTAGATAATGTCATTCTCAATTATTTAGGGCCTTGAAAGAATGTGCTGTTCTCCGGCGAATTCATCGAAAGCCCAGGCTTGGTTCAAGTTAGCTTCTTCAGAATAACAGACTTGTGGAAGACGGCTTAGCGAAAGAATATGTTTATTCGACCACTAGCCACGGTCAGCCCGACACAACACGAGCATGCACGAGGCACGTCTGCTGCTGACGAGTTGGTCTTCTTGCTTCTTCTTCTCATACATTACAGAAAGTACAGACATTTTATATTGTAGAATTAACATATATGTGTAGGGGAGTGAATGGGTGTGTCTGGAGGTCAAAGGGGAAGTCTAGTTTGACCAATGTGGTCATACCAGGTATGGATGCTAATGTCTTTGCTTCAGCCATCTTGTCGAGGCTGTAGACAAAAGCCAACAATCATAGTCTAAAAGCTCTGGCTCCAAGACACACAAAAGCCAGAAACCCAGTCTGATGGCTCCTCAACATAGACACAAGGTCAGGCGCCAAGCCTGATGGCTGTGGCCTTGTGCTATGCAAACTAACTTTTGGGGGTTGTTGAAGGTATGTGAAATGATGTGTTTAAGTTACAAAACGCCTAAATCTAACAATCTACTAGCCTAGCCTCAGTTTTATCTAAGTTAAGGAGCAGGAAGTTGTTTGTCATCCATGCTTTGACATCTTTCAGGCAAGCTTCTATCTTTGGTAATTGTACAATTTAATCTGGTTTCATGGATAGCTAGAGTTGGGTGTCAGGGCGGCTTTAGCGTCAACAGGCACACTCCCTAACGCCCAGAAAGTTGACCTATGACCTAAATCAGGATAGGGCACAGCCTTTTAAACTAATATGATGTTCAGTCTTCACGTGTTCAAAGTCTTCAAAATATCTTAACTTGCTTTTGAGATAACTCACTGGCATGGGAAATCTTGACTGTCCCCTCCAGAGTCAGGTCCGCTTCCCTCAGTAGGCTTTCTCTGACTTTTTTGTCCTCAACGCCAACCACAATCTGGTCCCTGACCATGGGGTCCCTCAGTGTATCAAAATTCAATGGGCATAAAATTGGCTGAGCACTCTTTTCAACTTCACACTCTCCTCATCATCTGCATACACAAACATATTGTACACGTCCATGGCTTGTGGACCTGGTATTGTTATTAGTAACGCTACCTTTATGGGTTCCAGCTTTGAGTCCAGTCCCATGGCCACTATGGACAGTTGGAACTGCTGGTTGAAAGGGCGCCGATTGTTTTTCAACATGCCGCGTATCTTCAGGTTCTCAGATTGCTTCAAACCATCCATGTCACTTTTCACAATTTGCTTCATCCCTGTAGTTTCTGTAATCAGTGTAGTGCAGTGTAGTTGCAGTCCTGAAGTTTTTATACTGCTATTTTCTTCAGTCAGCTAGAGCCAGCATGTTACCTCCAAGAACAGTCTTCAATCATACTAGGAGGTAATACAATGCGCCTCGCAGAAGGAAAAATGGGGGAATGGTTACAAACACTAGACACACAGATTTTCCAGATATAAATAAACAGGAAATGACGTACTAACCACACTGGCACCGTAAAAGACTGCTCAGTACGGTTATCATCAAACTAAGAGACAGCTGCTGGGGGGGGGGGGGTTACAAACACTTGTAGGGACACAGATTTCTCTGAGATAAATAAACAGGAAATTACGTACTAACCACACTGTCTGTCACACTGTAGTCTTCTACTACCAGCATGTTACCTCCAAGAACAGTGTTCTACTACTACCTATCTGAATGTTACTACTTTACATTGATAAACTTATCAAATAGTTGACTAACATTACTGAAACCTAGTGGTCAGAAGTAAAATACCACAACCACCACACATCTCTCTCACTGCACTCTCCCAACAAGTCACAGCACCTGGTGGCTCCTACACCACATTGCAAAACAATCCCAAGCTAAGCCCTTTGCCTCAGTGGTCCCACAGTGGTGGAATGAGCTGCCTAACTCCATATTCCTGGCAGCTTTACTTGCTGTATTCAAAGGACAACTTCCTTGCTGGCACTTATGTCCCTCAAAATGGAAAAGTATTTTTAATGGCACTTTGCTTTCAGTGTTGTCATCTTGATTTAGCTATTTGCTTGCATTGTACCTCACTTGTACTGTAAGTCCCTTTGGATGCAAGCATCTGTCAAATGACTAAATGAAGATCGATATGACCTCACTGAAGTTCTGGCTCAACATTAAATTGAATTGAATTGCTCGCAGTGTCTAATAAAAATGTATAACAGTAATGTAAGTGCAATCTGCCACACAGTATATATCAGGGTTCGTACTTGTCCCTAAAGGTGTTAATAAAGAAGTTTTAAATCTGTGTCTTTGCGAGCAGGCATTGAGATACTGACATATCTCTGTATTTATTTTCTTTATAACCACTGTACCAATTCAATGTCTCCAGGTTTGGTGAGCAACTGCCTGTAAAATGAGTTTCCCCATGAAAGATGAGGACATTGACCCATTGATTCCTGAAGGGAGTTTTTATGAGGGCCGTGCCCCTAAAAGATGGAAGGAATTTGCCACAGACATGGCATATACAAGGTGAGAATTATGTTAAATGTATTGTTGAATAGCACAAAATTATTAAAGTTAACAATTAGGGCTGAACGATTTGGGAAAATAATCTAATTGCGATTTTTCCCCCAAATATTGCGATTGCGATTTAATATGCGATTTTTTTATTTTATCCTAATTTTTTTCCCAACAAATCGTAATGAATGATTTCAATATGACCAACACAATATTAGATACATTTAGTGTCAAATATTATTTCCCACATTTTACATTTTTATTTAACTGCTCATTACAGAATCAAGAACAACAAATCGGTGGCTTTGCCACTGTGCATTTAAGTAATTTAAAAGTCATTATAAGAATAAACACAAGGCATGCACTTTTTAAACACTGTGCAAAATTTACCATCTTAAGAAAAAACTAAAATTATAATTTTTTTTTTTTAGATCACGTTTTTAATCGCGAACGTTGCGGTTAGAAAATTGCGTTCTATCATATCGCGATTAAATCGCAAATGCAATTAATCGTTCAGCCCTATTAACAATGCACTGCCAGACACCACTGTTGAGCCTTCTGGAGGTGTTGGGGGCCTCATTCAACAGAACACTGATGAGGGAAGGTGCCTGCTTGTGAAATGCTCACGAAAGCAGCTTTGTTGTTGTTGTTGTATCCTGCGGCATAGGTTCTATGGTTGGGCAGTTGTTGGTTAGGCTAGGTTGCTGGGTACTTGAATGTGACAGTGAGAGGAGTGTCCCCAACGAATAACACAAATAATAATCTTTTACTCTGTATAACTAAAATATCAAAACACTAGAACGAGTAATTGTGACGTATAAGAGGTTTCATTTCATCTTCTAAGGTTTTTGAACCATAGCTTTTGGAGTCTGATTGGGGATCAGCAGATAAGTAGTGCATTTTTTACACTGAAAAATCTTTGCAGGGGCTTCTATTCATGCTTTTGAAGGAATTCTGACATCCATGAATTTCTCTGTTATTGAAGAGCCTAATATTAGTGATGATATTTGATTTAGTCAGAATAAGCATGTTTTTTATGCTTTTTCACAACTATCATTTTGTCTGGTAATATTGTCAGAAGACCAAAGATGTGTTGGTAATTTTCTGATACCAAAGATTGGTGGAGAATCAGTCAGAGAATGATCAATTAGGAAACAGGTTTTATTCTTGCAATGATGCACATCAAGGGAGGGAGGAAGGTTTCACTCAGAAGATTGTCTCTGATTAGACAGTGAAACAGTTCAAGTCCTATCCTAAACAGAAGAATGGTGTCAACCAATAACCCTGACCCTACATGAATATGTATCAGTTAACTACTCTGATAAGGGAACGGCCACAATGTTGGTTCATGGGGGAAGTTTGTTAATTAGAGGATCCAGCTGTGATCAAATGTTTCAGGGGTCTACATCAAAGGGGTGGGGGTATAAGGAATACAATGACACTGTGATATGACCTGAGATGAGAGGTGGTGAAAAGACGCCTATGGCCTCACACCTCTGTAGTACACTTAACCAGAGACCCTTACGTTCTAATGCGTCGTGCACACAAAGTCTAGTTTGCCTGAACCCGGGTTCATTTTTCACACGGATCTAATCTCTAATCTCGTGCACACGAAGCCGGGTAAAGAGAAATTTGCGTGCACATGAAGCCAGCGGATCGGATTGAATCTGCTGTAGTACATCCCCCACACCTGTTGGTGACGCTTTAACGGTGCTACATTCAACTGAAAAAACGGAGAAAAAGATAGGAGCACGCTAATAAAGTGACAGAAGACAGTGTCACTACTTGATGGTAGTCCTCTACCGGATGGTTTACAGCATAAGGCTCAACGTCAACATATGGGGGTTGTCTTCACGCATTATGTGGGTATATTTAATTATGCAGTCGACAGTGTCGCAAAGTCACGCATGCGCGATGTGCGCAACTACCATCGGGTAGCGACTGATTGGGTAGTGCGCATGCGCCACTACCATCCGGTAGAGGACTACCATCCGGTAGTGACAGACAGTAGTCAAGATCCAACTTGCAACGTTTAGCCTAGCCGCATAGCCTACATTTAATCTGCCCAGTAACACATTATGGTGGTTAATAAAATCAGTGGTCAGAGCAGACTGTAGGTTAAGTGAAAATGAATTCTATTTTGTATTGATAATAAAGAGTTTAGAACAGTGCAACAAAGTAATGGGCAACATGACATGTCTGTGAGTTGTTTAAATGCCTGTGCTTAATGGAGAGGCTTAGCTTGAGCATGAGAGACCACAATGCAAGTGGTGTGGATCCTTGATGTTTCATGGTTTACAATTGCTTCCAATTTCATGGTTTTATTACTAACAACAAATGTAGGCTATTATTGAGGGCTTTGTCCTTCACGTACTGTATCTCTGAAGTGATGTTAACGCTAGCTAGTAGGCTACGAAAGCAGCTATCATTGTCTGACAGGACTAGAGCTAACGTAGCATTCATCTTTATTATAGACCGTTTTGAAACTTCAAAAAAATATTTTCACATCAGATTTGCTCATATAGGCTATTGCTGACACTTTCAAAAACCGGTTTTGTACAATGGTCTGATGCAAATAGATTAAACAATGATAGATTAAAATGTGGCTTGTCAATGTCATCCCTTTCCAAACAACATCGATTTAGGTAAATAGATAGATAAACTTGTATTAATCCCGTTAGCGAAATTCACGTGTAATAGCAGCAAGGTAATAGGTAAAGGTGTCCGTTGGTCTAGCTGGTCTCAAAAATTACGTCCAACTGGCTAAGTAAGACCACGAAAAAATTTCCACATGTAGGTAGAGCAGCACACTATCCCAATACAAATAACTAAGCACAGTAGAAAAATGTAAGTCACGAAAAAGGAGCCACGTCATACATTTAGTTTGTTGTTGCTGTTATGAAGTGAAGCAGTGGGGTTAATATGGGTTCAGCCTGAGTTTACGAGGCGATCACGTGGGGCAATGACATCATCAGATTAGAAAGGGTTGCGGCTTTCCAGTGACGCCATGTTCTGAGAAAGTCGCAAGGAGTGTTAGCTCCCTCAAAATCTGGTGTCGTGTGGCTGTTTGCAAGATTATAATAATATTCTGAAGTTAAATGGGATAAGTTTAGGCCTAAGGGAAGATATGAGCACGTCCAGAGATACAAGAAACGCAGGGAAGAAGCAAAAATCCCAAGAAGAGGCAAAAGGAAAAAAAGGGCAGCTGTTTACAGTTTTTCTCGATTGCTTAAACACAATTTTGACTGCTTTGTTTTGTTTTTCAATACACCTCACACAATTAGCACAACCACACACCCAATGAGCAAAACACCTCAGATCCATTGCAAAATGAAGCACTCTTGTAAAAACTATACACTAATTTAACAAAACCATATTTTGTTACAATATGAAACACACACGTTGCATATGACTGAATTCTGTTTGTACCACTTACACACTGCTGTTATAAACCTAAAACACTTTTAGCAATTCTACTTCTCAGTGATTAGAGTAGTGTAAGTGAAGTATACAGAGAAAGTGCAAATATACAATAAATTCAACAAACACTACACAAGACCAATGCTGCAGACTAGGGATGAGAATTGATAAGATTTTAACGATTCCGATTCCATAACGATTCTTTCTTATCGATTCGATTCCTTATCGATTATTTTTGGGCAAGGAAAAAAAAGAGTACAAACGAGTTTATTTACATTCATTTTCTTTTATATAATATTCTCTGAATAGACTTTGCACAGCATATACAGTATGTATGTATACATTTACATGTTTTAAATAACCAAAAACAAACCTAAGAATAGGTCAACAAACTCTCAAAGTGGGGTCCAGAGACCCATAGCCTAGGGATCCTTTTCCTTGATGGGGTGCCAGGGGGTCCCAACAAATTTGTTTTTGACTATAATTCCAACCATAAGTAACAGAATGTATGACTGATTTGGTAATGGGTTTCATACAATTTTTGTAATAAAACATCTAAACTCAAAAATCTCATCAGATGGGGGAGCCTGGAAAATAGTCTTATCAAATAGGGATCCCTCCCTGGTCTAATTTGTGGCAGTTTAGGTGTCCTTGATATACCAGAGTTTGAGAACCACTGTGCTAAATAATATTTGAACATGCCAATTACAGTACTGTTTTTTTTTTTTTACAAGTGTATTCACCTTGAACTAAAAATAAAACTGACATAAACAAAAAGTGAAAGCTGGTTTACACAAGGAAACAAATGGCACTAACACAATAGACTGTTAGAGTTTACCTTCAATATTAACAGATGAAGCGCTAACGTTAGCCGCGCTGCTGTTGCTTGGTTGAGATTCATTAACGCTATCTTCACTCCATAGCGCTCAAAAACGTGACATTCCTGCAAAGTTATTGCATGCAGTATGGACAAATGTTTCGGAGTAATGGTAGTTCCCCTCTTTGACAAAAGAGACGTTTTGCAAGCACTGCAAGTGGCCCTGTGGTCGTCTTTTTGCGTGAAATATAACCACACTTTTGAACGCCTCTGCCTAGACGCCATGTTGGCTGCAGTCTAAAACAAAACAAAGCTGCGTGTGCGTGACATACCTAAACTGCACTTACATCGATACCGGAATCAAAAAAAAAAAAAAAAATCTAAAAATGAATCATTTTTTAATGCATCGGAATCGGGAAAAAATCTAAAAAATGATATTTAATTTTTTTTTTTTTTTTTAAGTATTGATAGCGGAATCGAAAATGATTTTGGCTAACGATTCCAAGGATCGGTCCACTGGGAACCGGTTCTCGATTCCCATCCCTACTGCAGACTGATGAAAATATTATTTAATTGTATGTCAACATGGAGGATCACAATAAAACATGTCCCAGTTTTCATGCTACTTCAGTAGTGTGCATAACACTGTAAGCTCAGCAAATATCAGACAAACGTAAAATGATGTTTCCAGTACAGGTTACAATTCCATTAAAAAAAGATCAGAACAAGTACAAATAAAATTGTTTCATTTTACCCTGATGTTTTTTTAGGATGTGTGCCAGTGTTGACTGAGAGACCTGATGGACATTACTGTAATAGAAAATGGCATGGTCACCGATAATGTTGGCTTGAATTTCTCTGAGCCTGATAGCATTATTTGCCAAAACCATGTTTATGATCTCTCGATCTTGTTCTTGCGTGAATATGGGGCCCCGTCCTCCTTTCAAGTTTATTTGATACATTTGGTCTTCTTCTTCTTTGAGCACGTTTTCCTCCTGCTTCAGGTCTTCCTCTTCCTCTACATCCACCTCGACCTCAACCTCTGGCATGGCCTCTGCCTCTTCTTCTTCCTCCTTCTCCTTCTCTGTGGATTCCCCCTCTCACCCTCACTCTTCTTCTTCTGACTCCTTCCATTTTGGTTTAAGACAGATTAACTCATCTGCTGCATTTCTATAGTGCTTAAACCTGTTTGGTGTGTCTACAATTAAGCAATCATGTGTTTGCACACTTGATGGCTGTGTTTATTTGACCCATCTGCTTGAGGTCGGCCGGGTGGAGATAGGAAGGGGGGATGGGGGAGGGTTGTGTGGCAGAAGGGGGTGGGAAACAACAGGTGTTGTACATCTCCTGCATTTGGTAGGTGTACATAATATATATACAGACATCCGGTGGTAAATACATGATACAAACAAGACCAGTTTAGTGGGTATACACTGTGCTCAAAGGTTTACTGTTACAGGGGTAAGGGGAGTAGGAACAGAGAAACATGTTGATGGTGGCAATATTATATATTGTATATAAATGCTAGCATAGGGTATGAGGTAGAGTAAGTGTACGGCAGTGCGGTGGCGGTGGGTGCAATTGGCAGAGGGTTTCTACGGGTAGACCGGGTGGAGAGATTACAGCAGCGTCCCATAGCGAAGATAGTCTGGATTAGGAGAAAAAGAAAAAGAACAGAGTGAGTGGGTAGAGTTTGGCTGTCCATATGCGTAGTTGAGGAGTAGTGGGGGTGAGGAGCAATGTTTCCACTTCCATCAGCAATTGGAACATGCTACAAGGGAGAGAGAACATTTTTGTTAGTAGACATTTATTTCAGAAACAGATAAGGAGATACCTTTGGGTAGTAGATTTACAGTAAGCAATATGGCCATTTTATCAGTATTATTATAAGCATTAGCAATGTGATATGAGAGGAGAGGGAGGGAGAGAGAGAGAGGGAGAGGGGCTGCCTGGCTAGGTGTAAGGGAATATTATTTAATATATTATTTAGATTTTAGTCCAGTTTAGTTGATTACATGTGTTTAGATTTGTTTGTTTTATGTAATTTTGTCTTACACTAGCATCTGTTTACCTATCTACCAAGTGGTCCATGGAAAGCATCACAGGATTGAGAGAACTAAGAGGTGCGCCACCGGGTCTGGCAGGACAGCCTCCCTGCCGTGTTAGGCATTGTCTCTCTCACCCGCTCAGCCCCCAGGCCCAACTAAGCAGGACAGGGGCAGAGCGGGTGTGTATCTATTTTTATTTATTTATTTATTTTTTCCACCAATGGGTTTCTGATGTTCTTAATGAGGCTGAACACAAGAAATTGAGAAGAGATTGGGTGGAGCAGGTGTTCTATGCTTCTTGTCCAAATAGCAGAAAGAGAGGAGTGGCAATTTTGATTAGTAGATCCAGTCTTGCAGTACATAGGGAAGTAAAGAATATTCAGGGAAGGTATATAGCAGTCATAGGAAAAATAGGTGGAATAGACCTAACCATCATGAATATTTGCATCCATATTGGCAAGGGAAGCTAAACGTACCATAATTTTAGGAGGAGACTTTAATTGTGTCTTAAATGCGAAACTAGACAAATTACCCACAGACCATGGACCCCCTAGCAGGAAATCTAAAGCTGCAAAACATATGTTGGAAGAGTTGGGGCTTGTAGATAGCTGGAGAGCCAAGAATCCAACGACAAAAGATTTTACATTTCTGTCTACGGTTCATGGGTCATACTCCAGAATTGATCTGATTTGCATTTTAAAGCAGAGCCTTCATAAAATGAAGGAGTGTGTTATAGAACCTATTACTCTATGTCAGGGGTACTCAATTAGAAACCCAAAATGTCCACTCGCCAAATTAGTCTGCTTGGAAGTGATGTAAAGATTCTCAGTTCTATACTGGCGAATAGAATGCAGAAATACCTAAGGAATGTAATCAATCCTGATCAGACTGGGTTTATACCGAGCCGTCAAGGTGCAAATAATATCATTGAAGAGACTCTGCCCGTCCTTCAATGCTTCTCAGTCTTGACGCTGAGAAGGCGTTTGATAGGGTGGACTGGTCATATTTAAATTATACTATGGAACGAATGGGATTTAATTTGACATTTATTAGATGGATTAACACTCTAAATAAAGACCCAATATCAAGAGTTAGGGTTAACGGACACTGCTCTCAATTCTTTAAACTTAAGAAGGGGGTTCGGCAAGGAAATCCAGTGTCTCCTATTTTGTTTGCACTGAGTATCAAACCGCTGGCTGGGTTAATAAGGGGTAATGATCTAATTGAAGGTATAGCAGATGAGGGGGGCATAATGCATAAGATCTCCTATTTCTTCTAAATTATACAGCACAAACTATGACAAACTTATTTCCCAGATCAAAAATGACCTGGAAAGGTGGGAGATGCTTCTATGATGGACATTTACTTGTTACACCTGTTACAATGTATTGGTTAAAATGATCATTCTGTTGACATTGGACTGAACAAGCTGGATTGAATATGAAACTATGTGAACTCATTGGGATAACGCTTCTGTCATTTGTGTTTTCTTTTTCTTTGGTATACACTTGTATTATATATTGTTATGATTATATGGTTATTATAATTATGTATAATATTGTATGACATGCTGTGTGAGACTCACTGTCAAGGAACTTGTTCTAATAAAAGTAAATAAAAAAAAAGAAAAGAAAGGGTTGCGGATAGGCGTGCACACGAATACCAACCCGCGGACAGATTCGAGTTTACTCACTTTGGACCCCTGATTCAAAGGAGTGCGGATACAGTGGGTTTGTGTGCACGCTAGGGCTATCCGGAGACGTTTCTCTCCGGGTACAGGCAAACTAGACTCCGTGTGCACAGGGCTTAACCTAAGTCTAATTAAGAGGGAAAAATACAAATGAATATGAGATTCATTGGATTATTGATTAATGTCAATCATTAATCATTCTGATCTTTAATCCTGATTTGCAACTCCTTCCAACTAGATCCCTGTTACAAATACCAGGCCCTCCAGGGTCCACCTGTGAGTCTATGGAGAGTTACCGGTCCATGATGCATAATCTAAAGTAAGTTATCAGTTTTTCCATTTGATGTGAATTACATACTTGCAGATGTACATACAAAATTGGAGAAGTGAGTGTGTGTCTGAGAAGTGAGTGTGTGTGTGTCTGTCTGTCTCTCTCCCCCTCTCTCTCTCTCTTTCTGTGTGTGTTCTTCTGTGTGCGTGTGTGTGTGTGTGTGTATTTATTTGATACTTGATGTAGAATCAGGTTCTATTCTCTGTTTTTATCCTTTTTCACTGCTGATATCAATGCACATGGTGAAGGAACAGAGACAGAGGATGAAAGTCATAGTTTCTGTACTTTTTGGGTAACTTTGTACACAACTTCATGATGCACAGTGTCATTGAAATCTGACATTACATTTGGATGGCCCAGGCATCAGTGGTGTTTAATGTCTTGTGCAGTATGGGCCACAAATGAGTTTGATAAATAAACCGAATTTGAGGTTTTTCTCATTGCCTCATATTATGAAGTAAATTACTAATGTTTAGTGGAGCACTCAAATATACAATACAGTTTTTCTCGATTGCTTAAACACAATTTTGACTGCTTTGTTTTGTTTTTCATTTCACTCACACAATTAGCACAACCACACACCCAATGAGCAAAACACCTCAGATCCATTGCAAAATGAAACACTCTTGTAAAAACTATACACTAATTTAACAAAACCATATTTTGTTACCATATGAAACACACACGTTGCATATGACGGAATTCTGTTTGTACCACTTACACACTGCTGTTATAAACCTAAAACACTTTTAGCAATTCTACTTCTCAGTGATTAGAGTAGTGTAAGTGAAGTACACAGAGAAAGCACAAAGTGTGGTAATTTGACTTGCAGTGCTTTGGAATTGCAAGGAAGTGACATCTTGATATACGTCTGTGTCTAAAGCATAAAAGTGTGTTTAGTGTTTTGCAAATCACTTGTGTGTATTGTTTCGCAAAAAGTGTGATGTTGACATGTGCTTATAGTGGTGCAAATCTGAGCCGTTGTTTTGCTCCTTGAGTGAAGGTTTTGAAATTTGTGTAATACTTTTAATTTTAGTGTTTATCCAGTCGTAAAAAACTGTAACATGAAGGTGTTTGTGTGTGTGTGTATGCGTCCCTTAAGGGTTGGCCTAGATTCTAGGTGTATGTTTCGTTTTTTTGACCTTTAAGTACACCTTTCTAAAGTGCCCTCAATGTAGGTTTTGGTTTAATTTTGTCTCACACTAGCATCTGTTTACCTATCTACCAAGTGGCCCTATGGGTTTAGTGTTTTGCAAATCACTTGTGTGTATTGTTTTGCAAAAAGTGTGATGTTGACATGTGCTTATAGTGGTGCAAATCTGAGCCATTGTTTTGCTCCTGGAGTAAAGGTTTTGATAATTGTGTAATACTTTTGATTTTAGTGTTCATCCAATCGTAAAAAACTGTAACGTTGCCCCAGGCGAAGCTAGTGGAGAAGAAGGAGCAATGAACATGGCGGAGATACTTCGAGAACTGAAAGAATTGAGGAAAGAAAATCGGGAGTCGTTTAGTGACACCAAAGGCTCGCTGTCTAGACTGGAAACGTCGGTAACGGATCTAAAACAACGGATGGAGAAACTCGAAAAGAGGGTTGAAGAGACGGAGACCAGAGTCGGCGTAGCTGAAGACACTAGTCAACGACATGAGTGGGGGCTCCGGCACCTGGTGAGACGCGAGGCGCCCCTCAATGACCTATGTGATGACCTGCAGAACCGAATGCGCCGCAACAATCTGAGAATCTATCAAGTTCCTGAAGAAAGTGAGAAAAGAGATATGGCTGGATTTGTTAAACAACTCATTAAAACCATGCTGCAGCTACCGCCTGAAATTATCGTACACATTGAGAGGGCGCACAGATCTTTGGGGCTAAAACCAGACAACACTGCACCTCCGCGCTCCATCATTGTGAGATTTCAGGACTACACCGTGAAAGAAGCGGTGCTACGACAAGCATGGACGCAGAAACAAGTCCAGTTTCAGGGAAAGCTCATATACTTTGACCAAGATTACTCTCCGGAGGTACAGAGGAAAAGAGCGCGGGTACGTGGATTTATAAAGCAGCTGAAGGAGAAGGGGATTCGGGCCGGATGTCGCTTCCCTGCACAGCTGAGAGTCACCTTGGAGACGGGAGTGAAAACTTTTCCAACGCTGGTAGAGGCTCTGCCGACACTTGGGGAGTTGGGCATAGTGGTGCAGGTGAGTGAGAGAGAGAAGATGGAACAGGAGCTTTCGAGGGTGACATGGCAAAGAATTTACAGTCTTTTCTGCAGGATTGAGAAAATGACATTTGTGCTCAGGTAACGCTAACAGACTTTTGAAAGTCGGTGCTAAGTTTAACGGTCGACAGGAATAAGACATTATGTCTATCCCCTTATATGACATTTAAAACAGCTAGTCACACTGCATATAAGTGAGTGAGTATATGTGAGTGATATTAAAGGTAAGAGGGAGTGAAAGGCACCCATTTTCTTTTTTACGATAATACCCAAGATGGGACGAAAATCTCACCAGGGAATTGGTAATTTTCTTTGGTCTGTGGTTTGGTTGGCACTTTGTGCAAATTCCCCAGAGAGAGTTAGAGGTCACAACTCTCTGCCTCTAATACAGCAGGGGCTGGTGGACACATTTCTTCAGCCAGCTGGGTTTTTGGAAGTCAAAGGTGTTTATTTGGTTCATTTAAATGTGTTCCTAGTTGTTATATCCTTGACATGTCTGTTAAATCCACACAAGTAAATGAGGTCATTTTTGAAGTAAAGCTTTTTATTTTAAACACAGGATTTTAGGGGAAGGAAAAAAAAACAAGAAAGAAGATTATTTATGTCTGATTTAGGGGTTGTTAGTTACAATGATAAAGGTATCAATCATCCCATTAAGAAGAAAAAGATTCTAGCTCAGTTGAAAATAATCGATTGTTCAATAGGGTTACTACAGGAAACTCACCTAAATGAGGCTGAACACAAGAAATTGAGAAGAGATTGGGTGGAGCAGGTGTTCTATGCTTCTTGTCCAAATAGCAGAAAGAGAGGAGTGGCAATTTTGATTAGTAGATCCAGTCTTGCAGTACATAGGGAAGTAAAGAATATTCAGGGAAGGTATATAGCAGTCATAGGAAAAATAGGTGGAATAGACCTAACCATCATGAATATTTGCATCCATATTGGCAAGGGAAGCTAAACGTACCATAATTTTAGGAGGAGACTTTAATTGTGTCTTAAATGCGAAACTAGACAAATTACCCACAGACCATGGACCCCCTAGCAGGAAATCTAAAGCTGCAAAACATATGTTGGAAGAGTTGGGGCTTGTAGATAGCTGGAGAGCCAAGAATCCAACGACAAAAGATTTTACATTTCTGTCTACGGTTCATGGGTCATACTCCAGAATTGATCTGATTTGCATTTTAAAGCAGAGCCTTCATAAAATGAAGGAGTGTGTTATAGAACCTATTACTCTATGTCAGGGGTACTCAATTAGAAACCCAAAATGTCCACTCGCCAAATTTCCATTCAGTCCAGGGAACAGTGACGGTCAAAATCCAAAAACATAACTCCAACAAAAACGTTCGAACTATGCACAAAAGGTGATGTGGTCTGGCCTTATTTGTGTGAAAGGTGACACTTTTTTGGTGGTTTACACTTGGGCATTAAAGGTGTGAAGGCCAGGCGGAGGCACTGATGTAAGTGTGCATTAGTGAGTGTGCTCCTGTATTGGTTTTTCACCATATTCATGGTTGAAAAGGCAGACTCCCAACAGTTGAGGTATGCACGCTCTTGTTGTGTGGCTGATCTAACTATTAC
Organism: Clupea harengus; assembly: GCF_900700415.2. Taxonomy (NCBI): domain Eukaryota; kingdom Metazoa; phylum Chordata; class Actinopteri; order Clupeiformes; family Clupeidae; genus Clupea; species Clupea harengus. The sequence continues at coordinate 19,009,612 of NC_045175.1, read as the reverse complement.
ACTGCATGTTGCTTGGTATGATTACAGATGGTTTATTTTTCTGGCCCTTACCTCAGAGTTCTGCGGGTATTTTTGTTCGAAGTGTGCGTGCTTTGTTTCATAGTGACGTTTCACGTTACCACTTTTGACAAGGGCAACCGTCTCGTTGCAGATTAAACACATCGGTTTTGTGCTCCCCAGAGGCAGCACAAATGCATACTTGTCAGTCCACTCTGTCTTAAATTCGCGATTTTTGGAATCAACTTTTCGTTTTTTGTCGGATTTAAAGCATGCCATGATTTTTGTTTGCTGAGAAAAAGATACCATTCACAAATCGATCTGCCCGTGTTGTTGCCAATAACACACAACCTGCGTGACCCACAGAGCTCGCGGCCAACATTGAGTGAGTGAGTTGTCATAGTGATGATGTTATTACAGCTCCTGATTGGACCTCTGGATTGGACACGGAAGATAGAAACCACGTCGAGTAGGAAACAAATATATAGCGCGAAATCACGCACCAATTAAAACTCGCTTGGATCATGATTATTAAATTAGAAAGTTGATTTTGGCTTCGGTCCAAATTTGATTGCGTCTGGGTCCGGATCCGGACCGCGGTCCACCTATTGAGTACCTCTGCTCTATCTGATCAAGGCCCAGTAAGACTGAAATTAAACTTGGGTTTCAAAAGGCATTTTAAATACTGGAGATTAAACATCTCTTTGCTGACAGACCCGATAACCCAAGAGCAATTAAAACAAACTATAGAAGAACTATCAGAGCAGTATCCTCCTCCCCACTTTGGGATGGGGCTAAGGCGGTGCTGAGAGGGAAATGTATTGAAATAGCCGTTAAATTAAATAAACAGAGACTTGAAAAGGAGAAACAATTAGAAAGTGATATAAAAAGATTGGGACATGAGCATGGAGTAACTGGGGACACAAATATATTGGAACAACTACAGGAGTGTAGAACTGCTCTGGATGAATTACTTACACGCAAAGCTGAGGGGGCGCTCAGATATACAAACCAAAGATATTATGAGATGGGGAATCGAGCAAGCAGGCTACTTGCCTTTCAGTTGAGAAAAGAGCAGTCGAACCGTATTGTTCCTAAAATAAGGCATCCAACATACTTAGCTGAGGTTTCACATCCAGTAGAAGTGGCAGGGGCGTTTCAAACTTTTTACGAGAATCTTTACGATGCACCAGAGAAAGCACCAAGCACGGTGAAAATGTAGGGAATATTTAAAGATCTTAATTTAGTAAAGCTATCGGAAGCAGAGGCGGAGGAGTTGACATGCCCAATTTTAGAAAGTGAAATAGAAGGAATCATCAGATCTCTGAAAAATAATACATCTCCGGGGACAGATGGTCTGCCAGGTGAATATTACAAGACCTTTATGAAGGAGCTTGTGCCTAGGCTTTGTGGGGTCTTTAACTATGCCTTACATGAAAATGACCCATCCAAGAGCTGGTCAGAGGCCGTAATAACAGTCATACACAAAGAGGGGAAGGATCCACTGGAGTGTGGCGCCAATTAGTCTGCTTGGAAGTGATGTAAAGATTCTCAGTTCTATACTGGCGAATAGAATGCAGAAATACCTAAGGAATGTAATCAATCCTGATCAGACTGGGTTTATACCGAGCCGTCAAGGTGCAAATAATATCATTGAAGAGACTCTGCCCGTCCTTCAATGCTTCTCAGTCTTGACGCTGAGAAGGCGTTTGATAGGGTGGACTGGTCATATTTAAATTATACTATGGAACGAATGGGATTTAATTTGACATTTATTAGATGGATTAACACTCTAAATAAAGACCCAATATCAAGAGTTAGGGTTAACGGACACTGCTCTCAATTCTTTAAACTTAAGAAGGGGGTTCGGCAAGGAAATCCAGTGTCTCCTATTTTGTTTGCACAGAGTATCAAACCGCTGGCTGGGTTAATAAGGGGTAATGATCTAATTGAAGGTATAGCAGATGAGGGGGGCATGATGCATAAGATCTCCTATTTCTTCTAAATTATACAGCACAAACTATGACAAACTTATTTCCCAGATCAAAAATGACCTGGAAAGGTGGGAGATGCTTCTATGATGGACATTTACTTGTTACACCTGTTACAATGTATTGGTTAAAATGATCATTCTGTTGACATTGGACTGAACAAGCTGGATTGAATATGAAACTATGTGAACTCATTGGGATAACGCTTCTGTCATTTGTGTTTTCTTTTTCTTTGGTATACACTTGTATTATATATTGTTATGATTATATGGTTATTATAATTATGTATAATATTGTATGACATGCTGTGTGAGACTCACTGTCAAGGAACTTGTTCTAATAAAAGTAAATAAAAAAAAAGAAAAGAAAGGGTTGCGGATAGGCGTGCACACGAATACCAACCCGCGGACAGATTCGAGTTTACTCACTTTGGACCCCTGATTCAAAGGAGTGCGGATACAGTGGGTTTGTGTGCACGCTAGGGCTATCCGGAGACGTTTCTCTCCGGGTACAGGCAAACTAGACTCCGTGTGCACAGGGCTTAACCTAAGTCTAATTAAGAGGGAAAAATACAAATGAATATGAGTTTCATTGGATTATTGATTAATGTCAATCATTAATCATTCTGATCTTTAATCCTGATTTGCAACTCCTTCCAACTAGATCCCTGTTACAAATACCAGGCCCTCCAGGGTCCACCTGTGAGTCTATGGAGAGTCACCGGTCCATGATGCATAATCTAAAGTAAGTTATCAGTTTTTCCATTTGATGTGAATTACATACTTGCAGATGTACATACAAAATTGGAGAAGTGAGTGTGTGTCTGAGAAGTGAGTGTGTGTGTGTCTGTCTGTCTCTCTCCCCCTCTCTCTCTCTCTTTCTGTGTGTGTTCTTCTGTGTGCGTGTGTGTGTGTGTGTGTATTTATTTGATACTTGATGTAGAATCAGGTTCTATTCTCTGTTTTTATCCTTTTTCACTGCTGATATCAATGCACATGGTGAAGGAACAGAGACAGAGGATGAAAGTCATAGTTTCTGTACTTTTTGGGTAACTTTGTACACAACTTCATGATGCACAGTGTCATTGAAATCTGACATTACATTTGGATGGCCCAGGCATCAGTGGTGTTTAATGTCTTGTGCAGTATGGGCCACAAATGAGTTTGATAAATAAACCGAATTTGAGGTTTTTCTCATTGCCTCATATTATGAAGTAAATTACTAATGTTTAGTGGAGCACTCAAATATACAATACAGTTTTTCTCGATTGCTTAAACACAATTTTGACTGCTTTGTTTTGTTTTTCATTTCACTCACACAATTAGCACAACCACACACCCAATGAGCAAAACACCTCAGATCCATTGCAAAATGAAACACTCTTGTAAAAACTATACACTAATTTAACAAAACCATATTTTGTTACCATATGAAACACACACGTTGCATATGACGGAATTCTGTTTGTACCACTTACACACTGCTGTTATAAACCTAAAACACTTTTAGCAATTCTACTTCTCAGTGATTAGAGTAGTGTAAGTGAAGTACACAGAGAAAGCACAAAGTGTGGTAATTTGACTTGCAGTGCTTTGGAATTGCAAGGAAGTGACATCTTGATATACGTCTGTGTCTAAAGCATAAAAGTGTGTTTAGTGTTTTGCAAATCACTTGTGTGTATTGTTTCGCAAAAAGTGTGATGTTGACATGTGCTTATAGTGGTGCAAATCTGAGCCGTTGTTTTGCTCCTTGAGTGAAGGTTTTGAAATTTGTGTAATACTTTTGATTTTAGTGTTTATCCAGTCGTAAAAAACTGTAACATGAAGGTGTTTGTGTGTGTGTGTATGCGTTTGTTTGTATCTGTGTGTGTGTTTGCTTGCGTGTGTGTGTGTTTGTTTGCATGTGTGTTTGTGTGTTTGTGTTCTGGTGTGTGCATGTGTGTTTCAGTGCGTATTTGTGAGTGTATGTGTGTTTCAGTGTGTTTTCGTGAGTGTATGTGTGTGTCTGTCTGTGTGTGCGTGTGTGCGTGTGTGCGTGTCGTTGCATTTGTCTTTGTTTGTGTGTGTGTGTGTGTGTGGGTGTGTGTGTGTGTGTGTTCCGGTGCGTACATGTGTGTTTCAGAGTGTGTTCGTCAGTGTATGTGGGTGTCTGTCTGTGAGTGTTTGTGTGTTTGTTTGTGTGTGAGTGTGTGTGTGCTAAAGAGAGAGGGATAAGGAGAGAGTATGCAGACATGCTAAACCTTACTATCTATGAGGAAAATGTGTTGCTAAATGTATTCTTTTACCCAGGGTGTGTGTCTGTGTGTCTGTGTGTGTGTGTGTGAGTGTGTGTGTGTGTGTGTGTGTGAGAGAGAGAGAGAGAATGCAGACATGCTAACCTTACCAACTATTAGGAAGAAGTGTTGGCTAAATCTATTATTTTGTCTCCTTATGTAACCAGGCCACAGACACACAGACCAGTGTCTTCAGGGCCCAGCTGTGTGTCTATGAAGAGTGACTGGTCCATGGGACACCTTCCTCCCAATATCAGCAGTGGACCACCACAGTCTGATCCAAAGTCAGTAGTCAGCTATTATATTTGACATTTTACAAGAACACATATGTACAAGAGTGGAGAATTGTTTGTGTTTGTGTGTGTGTTCCGGTGCGTGCGTGCGTGTGTATGTGTCTGTCTGTCTCTCTGTCTGTCTGTGTGTCTGTGCGTGTGTGTGTGTGTGTGTGTGCGCGCGCTAAAGAGTGAGGGATAAGGAGAGAGTATGCACACATGATAACATTACTATATATTAAGCACTATTTCGATAGTTTAGATTTATTTTCAGTATTTCAAAGTGAATGAGCTGTGGGAGCACAAGAACAGTGAGCGTCTAGCAGCAATTATCATAGACATATATGCTATGATACATGTAGGTATTTATGTCTATGGCGAATATAGCCTAATTATCGAGATTCTAAGTAATATGGAAACAAAACTTTGTTTGGTACTCCACGTAGATCATAAACCCTTGAATAAGAAAACTGTAGAAATGTAAACGCTATAGTGTTTTTTATCCAGAAAAAACGCAGCTCCACCGTTTACTTGCGTTTATTTACAGGCCAGTCTTCACCCCCCCCCCCCCCCCCCCAAGATGGGTTGTCACGTGGCAGCAACGTTCTGAAGCAGTCAATGGGGCGTCTATGTAAATGGATACTGCCCCCAGCACTTCCTATAGTGCATTGCAATGGCGAATGAAAATTACCGGTAGCTCTGAATCTTTTTATAATATATGACGCGTCGACAATTAAAATCCATGTCGACAATTTTTCACAATCAACGTTGTCGATTTAATTTTTTATCAACGGTGTGTGAGTTTATTTTTTTAGTTTGTGTGTGTGTGTGAGAGAGAGAGAGTGTGTGAGTGTCTGTCTTTGTGTGTGTGTGTATGTGTATGTGTTAGTGAAATCTGTTAATATCATCCAGGATGTGTGTGTGCAAATTTCTCACACATACTCTCTCTCTCTCTCTCTTTCTCTCTCTTTCTTAGTGTACACAGTATTTTCACACTCATCTGCACTCCCAGTGTTGCTTGGTGCTTCTGACTGTTCATGTGACTGTGTGTGTGTAGACCTATCAGCTGCTCTTTAATGTTAGGATGCAGTGAATGACCTGTGTCTTTGTGCAGTAATTGGTGTCTCTGCAGCAGTGGCGTAACGTAGTAACGACGGGCCCAGGTGCAAGATATTATGACGGGCCCCCCTAGTGAACGCTAAAAAAAAAATCGTAGCGTTCCCTACTTCCACAACCGCGTCTAAAAAAAACGTTAATCAAAGGTGTTTGTTATCGATATAAATAGTGTTTAATTAATCAACCTTACATATTTCAGAAGTGATTGGTGTGTACACAATGAACTACGTCTTGTTTGACTCTCAGCAGGAACATTTCTTACCGTAACAATTGTTAACTGTTGCATGGTTGCTGACACACCACTGAGGGCAGAAACAGCGATTCTGATCCCAGCTGAACTGCTGCACTGCTGACTCCGTGGGCTGGCGACTAGTTGACGGCAATTCAAAAGCCAAAATAATCTAATTTAGGCAGCTTTGCCGCCTTCTCCTCCTGTTCTTTTTTCTCTTGCCCTTTTCTACTTCCACTCTTGTGCTTAAAAGGCATTGTTACGAGTAAAGTTGTGCTGTGCAGTGCTCAATGAGCTAGGTTATCAGAATTGGTTTAACTATAGCGTATTGTATTGTCACATGATCAAATAGAGACTTGACATTGGACAACAACATACATATTTACCCAGCAATCATCATTGCTAATCACAAAAATACCAAAGAAAATAAGAACTTATTCATTTAATTGAATAGTGTTTTGATAGTTTCTATAGTGTATGTAGGATAAGCATATGATTTTGTTATAAATTGCTACTTTTCCCAAAAAATTATCACAACCATGACTGAGATAAGTTTGCACTTTCAGGTGTATATATAGCATTTGACACTACTATTTTTCTCAAAATAGCGCGGATTCGAACATAAGCAGACCCGAGACAATTTGACGCCATACAGGGTTTCGGGGGTGGGCCCGCTATGCAACCTTCCCTGATAGGGGGCCCGTTAATTTACGCGTGTATGTCTTTGGGCTCGGCTACGGGCCCCGGCACCTCACGGGCCCAGGTGCAGCCGCACCTGCTGCACCCCCTATAGCTACGCCCCTGCTCTGCAGTCAGACTAGAAATACCCTGACCCAGATGTGTGTGTGAGAAAGAGTTTGTTGTTTGTGCAGATCCTGGTATAAGGTTTTCTTACGCATCAATGAATAATGTGATTGTTTGTGTGATTTATCTGTCACTGCAGTGTTCCGAGGAATGTTCTGACCCAGGATCAGTCCAGGTGTGGAGTGTGTGAGCAGCTACTGAGGGACCCAGTCATCATCATCTGTGGACACAGTTTCTGCAGGCCGTGCATCAGCAGCTACTGGAGCCAGTCTGGTCCATCAGGAGACTACAGCTGCCCCCAGTGCAGAAAGAGATCCAGAGCACAACCCTTTCTAAACCCTGACATAACCATGGCACAACCTCTGTTATACCCACATACAACCATGACACAACCTCCTGTATATCCCCCTACAGCCATGGCACAATCTTCTCTCTACCAACACAGAAAAATGGCACAGCTTCATCTGAAGCCATCTACAACCATGGCACAAGTTCCTCCATATCCTCACTCAGACTCAGGGCAGAACCCTCTATACCCACACTTACACATGGTAGAGATTTTACCACGGTCTAAACCATGGTGAGTTCTCAACTGTTACATTTCATTTTTTTACATTTTACAAATACACATATGTACGTGTGTGTGTGTGTGTGTGTGTGTGTGTGTGTCGTGCAAATCTTTGGTGTACACAGTATTTTTAGGTTTTACAAATACACATGTACAAGAGTGGAGAATTGTTTGTGCGTGCGGGTGTGTTTGTTTTTCTGTGTGTGCGCGTTAAAGAGAGACAGAGTTGTTTGTGCGTGTGTGTGTGTGAGAGAGAGAGAGAGAGAGAGAGTTTGAGTGTGTCTGGGAGTGTGACACTTTGATTCGACCTGAGATGTGAAAAGACATCAATTACCCCCCACCTCTCTAGAGATCCAACTTCTGAACCTTAATCCTGATTTTCTTTTTTTAATAGCATGGCATGTTAATCCTAAATTAAAGTTAATGATACATTTAAGACTACATTGAATTTTTTAACTATTCAATGAAGAAGTAAAGTATCAGCTGTACGCTACAAGACGAGGTTACATTTCTGATACAATCTGATGCATGAAATGAAATCAGAAAGTAGCTAAAGTCAGGAAAACTAACAAATACTTAATTGATACATGATGTAGAATCAAAATCCATTCTCTGTTTTGATCTTTTGTCACTGATAATATCAATGCACATTGTGTAGAAACGGAGACATAGAGGGTGAAATGAATAGTTTGTGTAATATGAACTTTGTATACAACTTCATCGAAATCTGACATCACATTTGGATAGTCCAGGCATCAGTGGTATTTAGTATCTTGTGCAGCATGGGCCACAAATTAATTTAATAAATAACCCAAATTTGAATTTTTTTCCTTCGTATTATGAAGTAAATTACTAATGTTTAGTGAAGCACTCAAATATGCAATAACATGAAGGAGTTGAATGAGGCGTCTCGCCGGTTGTCCTGGCTTTACTGGGCTGCCATGCCAGTGATATAATTGTGTAGTTATGTCCTTTTGAAGCACCTCTGGCCTCTGTAGAGCACTGCTAACACACGCACAAGAGGAACCCTCACCCTATAACAGTGCAATTGACATTCAGTTCAAAAGCTTAAATGCATTTCAGCTTGTCCTGTTAGGGTTTGGGAGATATCTAACCATATGCATTTCTCTATGCTGGTGACACAGGGAATGTAGCATTTGCCGCTACAGGCCGCAGCATCTTGTATCCACCCCATGTGGAGATGTTTTCTGCAGGCAGTGCATTCTCATACACCTGGAAAAGCAGGGTGCAACTGGAAAATACACCTGTCCTACATGCAGGCGCAGATTTCCAACACGTCCAGCACTACACCCATACCAACGCCAGTCTTACCAGCATGGCCTCCCCACATCTAGTCTGTATACAGAGAAAGGTGAGAGTAACTCTGGTTACTTCATACTGTACATACGTGTTACTCACAGTTCCTCACTCATCACACCTGTCCTGCTGCGCCTATGCGGAAGTGCGCGCTGCTGAGGAGAAGTATTTCTCCAACAGGGGAGGGAGAAGTGAATTGTCCTGAGGGGTGTTTGATGTTCAGCTTGTTATGGATGTATGGTAATAATATGTGTGTAAATATTGTAATATATGAGTGCATTGGTTTAACTTGGTGTTGGTGTGTGTATGTCAGTGCAAGAAAGTAAAGATGAGATCTGTACCCATAAAACAGCAGTTCAGAGAACGAGGAAACTTCTACTTGGAGAAAGTCTTAAAAGCACCGGAAAGTCTCTAATGCCACTTACAAGGTGAGAGTTCTGTTTTAGTTTTTTGATGAATGGCATGGAATGTTAAATTATAAAGTTAAAATACATTATAGACAACATTGGATGTAATTGAGAGTAACTCTGGGTGCTTCATACATACATGTTATCCCCACATCTAGCCCCACATCACTACACCCATACCAGGATGGCCTCCGCACATCTAGCCTGTATACAGAGGTGGGTGAGAAAGGTAAGAGCATTTTCTTTTGTGAGAAAAAAAAAAGTATTATGTTTTTCAACCTCCTTCTGGTTATTGCTCGGGCAACATTGTGGAACTGTCTGAAATGGCCCGTAGGCTCAGTTGGTAGAACATGGTATGAACCACACCAGCATCACAATTTTTGTTCCCAGGCAGCACACTGTAAAAAAAAAACTGCACATTGTATTGTAAATAGATTCCTGATTTATTTAAATAAGAGCAAAAGGGAAGGGGGGAGGAGGAGAAAATCAGAAGCAAGCAGAGAAATTCATACATGCATCAAGATGGAACATACAGTATTAGCATGCATACGGCATACACTCAAGGATACATACAAGATTGATAGCGGATAAAAATGAAGAGAGCCAGCATTCAAAGTATTGATTGTGAAACAGCTTAGTGGCTATACAGAAAGCTCATAAGGTCACTATAATAAGGATAAGCAGAACTATGATGAAATGTCTGTGATAGCCTATTCCCATATTGTAAATGAATGCTGTCACACAATATGTATATAAGATGTATTAGAAGCAGAGTAGAAATTGTGCATAAAAGTTTATTTCGTGGGAATGGGCAGCACAAATGCAAACACAAATACTGATGAATTGGATACTATTACAAACTAACTTGCTGTACTCACTTTGAAAAAAGGCTTTTACTAAATTAATACATGAAGATATACCTAACTGTTTGAGTACACAAGTGCATCTTTACAGTACCTTAGGGCGCCAGGTGATAAAAATGTACTATCACATAAATAACACAATCAGAAAAGAAGTTTGCTTTTAAGGCTCACAAGATGCTTTATCAAAGTCCTGAACTTCACAAAATATGTACACTCTATCCTGTGTTTTGTTTACTCAGGAGACAGTGATTCTTTCCAGAGTCTCTTAATGAGTCACAAAGCCAGTCTGAAGAGGAGGATTGAGCAACTTGGTGAAGGCATAACAAAAGCTGCAAGTCATACAAATAATAGGATCTACATCACAAAAGAAAAGAAAATTATCAACTGCAATGACATTTTTGAACCATTTAAGGATTCTTTACTGTGGTATGAAAGACATATTAGAACAGTGATCACCCAGGGTGTAGCTGGCATTGGAAAAACAACCTCTGTGCACAACTTCATCCTTGACTGGGCTGATGGGAAGGCAAACGAGGATGTGAATTTTGTGTTCATGCTTCCATTTTGGAAACTGAATCTAGTCAAGGACGTTTCCTGTAGTCTGCAAAAGATGCTACTCAACTTCCACCCAGAGCTTAAGGAGCTTGCAGATTTAAAGAAATTTGATGACTCCAAAATTGTTGTGATCTTCGATGGTCTGGATGAAAGCCAACTTTCTTTGGATTTCCTAAACAACCAAATGGTGTGTGATATAACAGAAACATCACCTGTACACACATTGATAACAAATGTCATCAAAGGCAATTTGCTTCCTTTTGCAAAGGTGTGGATAACCTCAAATGCATCATCAACCAAACAAATTCCCTCTTGGTACATTAACCGAGTGACAGAAATACTTCCGTTCAGTGACTCACAGATGAAGGAATGTGTCCGAGAACGACTACATGATGTTACGGAAGCGAGTGAAATCATACAGCAAATACAGATGTCAAAAGGCCTCTATGCCATGTGTCAGATCCCAGTTTTGTGTTCAATTGCAGTCAGGGTTGTTAAGAGCATGCTTGAACAGGGTGAAAGCAGGATGATACAAACCTCCACTGAATTGTACTCATGTTTCCTACTTGGTGAGATGAACACTGAGGCCAACACAGTGCACGTTGAGGGTGAGGAAATGGATGAAGGGAAGCCCCAAAGAACAAGAAGAGAAGTGATGTTGAGATTTTCACAACTGGCCTTTAGACATTTGATGAAGAACAATTTCACATTTTCTGAACAGGATTTGAAAGAGTGTGACATTGATGTCTCAGAGGCTGCATCACTCCGAAGGATATGTATGGACATCATTCAAGAGAAGTCTGAGTTTTTTCAAGAGAAGCTTTACCGCTTTGCACATGTGAGCATTCAGGGGTTTCTGGCTGCACTGTGTGTGTTTAATGCCCATATCTGCAAAAACATGGAAATTCTGAAATATTTCTTTGAGGGCGTATCCAAGATTCAGCCTGAAGATGTATCCCTGGATATTCTGCTGAGAAGTGTCGCTGACAAAATGTTCAAGAGGAAGAATGGACCCCAAGACTTCTTTCTGCGTTTCCTCCTTGGCATGTCTCTGGAGTCTAATACAATCCTGTTACAAGGTCTACTGAAAGATATTTGTAGTAACTCAGAGACGGTTAAAAGCACACTAATGTACATCACATATTTGAGGAATGGGACAGGTGTCCCTCTGGAAAGATGCATTGAACTTCTCCGCTGCCAGATTGAAATGCGAGATCCCGGTGTGTTAGAAGACATTGTGGGCCACCTGAGATCACAGCAAGATTTTGTATCCTCTTATTGGTCGGAGATTAGCACCTTGATTAAAATGTCAGGACAGTTTCTGGATGAGGTTAAACTCCAGGAGCATCGCCCTTCACAACATCATAGGGTACTAAGCATGTTTGTGAGCTGCTGCAGAAAGGCCCAGTAAGTCTCAAACCTTACATTTTTCTTTGAAGTGACTGACTTCATTTTGATATGACTTTGGTGGCCTGTCAACAGGAATATTATAGAATAAGAGCAGGCATAATTGTTTAAGTAATATATATATTTATTGGAAATAATTGCATTTCTTTTAATACTTCTAAACATGCTCTGATTAATATGTCCTTAAGTTTTTTGACAGCATGAAATGAAAAAAGAACTATGACTAAACATTTTCAATTTCAATAACTGCTGCCATTGAGGTCATAACTGCAGTACATGTCTGTAATTACCTCTGATAGTGCTCCCTCACAAATCCAATCCTCTGTTTGCTTTCAGACTATCGTCCTGCCGCCTCTCACATGTTTCATGTGGAGTTGTGGCCTCAGCTCTCCAGCAGCCACACTGTCCTCTTAGAGAGCTGGACATGAGTAGAAATGACATAATGGACCCTGGGGTTGAGCTGTTGTGCTCTGGACTCAAAAGTCCAAACTGTAAACTACAAATACTGAGGTCAGTATATTTATGTTTGTTGTCTTTCTACGACTGTATGAACAAAACCAGTAGAGCACTAGCAGAACATTATTTTGGAGGTGATGCAGTCAGGCATAAAGGCTGAACATTTCAAACAGATGCATTATAGTACAAATGTCAGAAAAGTACATTGCCAGTTGCATCAGTAAATACAATCCTCTGAGTTACTGAAATTAGTAGACAAGTCAGGCATTTTGCTATACTCTTTACACACTTACCCTGTAACTGATACATCATGTGAATTTCGTGAACACATTTAAACTGTTTTGCTTAGTTTCATACATCATTTAGTTTGTTTAAAGAAGGCATGAAATGATAAAGGACTAAAATTGTAAAAAAAAAAAAATCCTACAAAATATCTGTTGCTATTGGTGTTATAACTGCAGTACATGTCTGTAATTACCTCTGATAGTGCTCCCTCACAAATCCAATAATCTGTTTGCTTTCAGACTATCGTCCTGTCGCCTCTCCCATGTTTCATGTGGAGTTGTGGCCTCAGCTCTCCAGCAGCCACACTGTCCTCTTAGAGAGCTGGACATGAGTAGTAATAACCTGATGGACTCTGGGGTTAAACTGCTGTGCTCTGGACTCAAAAGTCCAAACTGTGAACTAGAAATACTGAGGTCAGTATATTGATGTTTGTTGTCTTTCTAAGACTGTATGAACAAAATCAGTAGAGCACTAGCATAATTGTTTTCGAGGTGATGCAGATAGAATACAAGCGCTCATAAAGGCTGACATTTTAAAAGAGTAACCTTCCATTTCTGGTACATGAATGTAGAAACTTCAGAAATGTAAAATGTCAGTTGTGTCATTAAATACAATCCCCTGAATTGAATAATCAATTGTGCCAGACATTTTGGCATTCCCTTTATAAAATGAGTATTTGTTCCATAATTGATAAATCATGCTAATATGTGGTGTCAGTGAATTCTATTAATAGTTCGTCAGTGTATTAATGCATAGTGTCTCAGACTGATCTTACAAAATCAGGAGAGCAGTGGTCATGATGTTGGAGGTGACAGTCAGTCACTAGACTGATCACACTCATAAATGTAACAAGGAAATGTACTCAGCTCTAATTTTAAGAGATGCTTGATGCCTCTCTGAAACAAATAGAGCAGAGCAGTTTAAGATGCATTCTGGAAGCTATGTAGAGTGAATTGACAGACCTGATAGAACTGTTGACGGAAGACGCTTCAACCAGAAATCTACCAGATGTCAGATGTAGATTGAACTGCAGATACTTGATGACTGCTTTAAATAGAAACCTACTATTGTCATGTTAGTGATGAGAATTTGACCCAAAAGCAAATTCAATTTGAATAGTTTTTTTAAGGCAGAAAAGGACTCAGGTAGCGCAAAATAATCTCCAGTCTCATCAGAACACACGACAAACCGCAGGCACAAGACAGCTGACCAAAAAGGTTGATAAACTAGATCACAGTCAGTAAGAGTAATCCAGGGGTAGACTGAGGTCAAACCAAAAAAACAGGAGAAAAGGCAGGTGAGGAATTCAAATGAGCAGGCAGAAATCCAAAATCCACAAACAGGCAAGGTTCAACAGGCAGAGAACAGGCACAAGAACTGGACAAAATGGCAAGAAAGACACTGACACAATGAGGAACAGGTGCACAGATAATCAGCAAAACAGGCAGAGACGACAGGAAACAGGAGAAGGGGCGGGCACAAGGAGCCCATGGTCCACAAAACAAACAGAAGCACATGGTGACAAAACACATAATAACCAGCAGGAGGCAAACCGGAGGTACTGACAACTATGGGCCCTGATTTCAGTGATGGGCAATGCTGCTGGCATCACGCAAAGCACGCCGCATATGACCTAACGCTAGTTCAATAACTTGGCAAAATCATTTTCCTAATTAGATGACATGAGCAAAATCCTAAGCGCAAACATGGGTAGGTCAGTACAATTTTGGGGTGGGTCCGCGCACAGATGTGAGTTCCATGTATAAATGGCCTACTTCAAAGCAATGCCTCCGCAAAACTTCTAAATGATTTCATGTCGGGCCGACCACCCGCACAAGAACCTCCATCTCCTCTGGTGTACACTGGTCCATTCACGATCGGAAACTTGTAGACAATTACTGAGCTACAGTATGTGCGAATGTTAATAAGGTATGGTCAGATCACTGTGTGTGGCTGATAAATAATTACTTCATTGCCACATCAACTAATTACTCAAACCATTTATGCTTAATTACGCCCTGCTTTGTGTCAGAAAAATGAGAAAAATAGAATAATATATAATAGGTATCCCCACCTATTCTCACTGGGTGGTTTCTGCTGTGTGAAGCTCGTTTAGACTCCTTGTTGCCCTATGTCTTGTTTAGTGTAACATTAACGTCGTAGTCATACTGTGGTGTTGGTGGTACTGTGGTTAGCGTTGCCGGCCCACAAGCAGTCAACCTCGGTTCGACTTTTGGCTTCTGCACAATGCCTATGTAAGTTGCTTTTGTAAATACCAGACCTTTACCTTTTGGTCAAAAAGCCAGGCAAACATTTTAGAAATTGAGTTCAGGAGAACCCATTATTTTTGGAATTAGACAGAGCAAACGTGTTTAGAAAGAAAGACTAGCTAATAACATTATGGTACAACTGGTAAATATTATTGTTGTTTTTTCTTATTTTCAAACTGCAGACTGTCTGGATGTGGGCTCACAAACAGGAGCTGTTTGATTTTAAAATTAGTTTTGGATTCTTACCATTCCTGCTTGAGGGAGCTGGATGTGAGCAACAATCATCTGGAAGACTCAGGAATTAACCTACTTCAAGAGAAACTGAAAGATCTGAAGTGTAAAATGGAGACACTCACGTAAGTGACTGAGGTTGGAATGAATTGAGCTTTTGAAGCTATAGCACTTACCGATTGTGCTTCTGTGAGCAAATAAAAGACATTAATTAAAGTCCTGTTTGTTTTAGAGGTGGATGGAGGTAAGTAAAGATTGATGTGCCAATGAATGCTGGATGTGCAGCTGCTACAAATAGTGTTAAAAGTATGTCTTGATGGTCCAGGGCCTAGTGAGGGCAAGAATGTCCAGACAGTGGCACATTCTCCCATCCCATCCATACAAAGACACCAACTAAAGACATGCCTTGTTTTAGTGTAGGAAAATATTAAAATCAGTCATACTCTTTTAGTGGAAACTGTTCCTCATATTCCTACACAACTGTAAATACAAATATTTGCCTATTTAGTACACACAAAGAGGTCAATGGTAGTAAACAACACCAATGTGATGACAAGGGTCTATTTTTGATTTCCCAAGAAGGTTTGGTTAAATTTCCAATATTAGGCGGTGGATTTTGCATGGAGAATACAATTGTTTGGATTTGTATAGCACCTGTCTATCTCCCATTAAGTGCCTCTGGAGGGGACTCCATCTCTCCTCCATTAGTTATTATTCATCATCCAACTAGATCATGCAGCAGCAGTGATTGTGCACCAGTATGCCAAGATATCAGCAAGACATTGGCTAATCGGTGATAAGGCAAGATAGACATTTTTTCCTAAGAAGTCTTGGAGACAGTGTAGCTGTCGCAGGGTAGATTTATTATGATGAGCCAATGTCACAGCGACATCAGTGTTACGGCTCCCATTCTTTGTGATTACTTGAGGTCTTTAACAGTGACCAATAGTTAGGACTGTTATTTCTTCTCCTACATCCAAAGGACAAAACCCAGTTTGAGGTCAATCTTTCCACCATGGGAATTGGCCTCTGGATCTCACCCATTCCGTCCATACTTCAGGAAACAATCACTTCTTTCAGCATCAACTGACCTACTCAGGTAATGTCCATCTTCATCTCCACTTCTGTCTTTCAAATGAATTGTATGGTGTCATTTTGTACCAAAATGTTTTGTTACCAGCCATACAAGGACTCCAACTAAAGACATGCCTTGTTTTAGTTTAGGGAAATATTTAAATCAGTCATACTCTTTTAGTGGAAACTGTTCCTCATATTCATATACAACTGTGAATACAAATCTCACCAATTTCATTCATACTTCAGGAAACAACCACTTCTTTCAGCATCAACTGACCTAGTCAGGTAATGTCCATCTTCATCTCCACTTCTGTCTTTTCAAATATATTGCATGGTGACAAAGAGATTGAGGATTCACCTCACCTTTTTAATGCATTTATGGGGAGTGGATTGTGCTACAGCCTCCATTTCTCTTTAATTTCCTCCAAATATTTGTTTCTATGTGGATGCCTCTGTCCAATAAAGAGAGTAGCGTACCGCATAGAGCTCTTTCACCGATGTAATTCCTTTAAACTACACACTGACTATAATTCACTATGTGAGATTATGCATCTGTTACCGCAGTTATTTTGTGTTTATAGGATAATTTACAATTGATACAACAACATATACCGAAACAAACTCCTTGCATAGGACTGCCAGCATCCCTTGGCCCTATCAATATCTGATATACAGTACAAATTCATCTAACCATTTGGCAGTTCCACTGTCTCTGTTGGCCACTAGATGGAGCCCACTGGTTTAGAACAGCTGCTACACACTGTCTACATTTCACTATGTGAGGGTGTGGGTCTGTTACTACACTAATTTTGTTTGTGGAATATTTAAAACTTTTGTATTTCATTATTTTGCACTCCAAAAGTCAGCTTTCAGCAGACCCTAGAGAGTGACACTCATACTGCCAAATAAATGCTTGTCTCACTCTGGTCAACTATGGCCAGCAGTCACTCATGTTGTGGGGTCTTTGCTATTTTCATGTTTAAACCCATTGGGGTCTACCCAATTGGGGTAGAGTTTGGAGATTATATTAGTTTTCTTGCATTTTAGTTATTCTAAGGTCAGCTGAGTGCCAGTTGTAGAGCTCCTGTACTTATTGAGTGATTCCCATTGTTGAATGGTTCAGTCACCCTGCCCTAAACTGTTTTGTGCTTTTGTATCACCAGACCACAGACTGACGCTGTGTTTCCAGAGTCCAGTCACACAATGAAGAGTGACTTTCCCAAGATTCAGCCTCAGAGTTCCCTCAGCCAACCCCAACAATCTACTCCAGAGTGAGATACTGTCTTGACTGACTTCACCTTTGTCTTTTTCTGTTGATTCATTACAATTATTTTGTGTTTGAAGGATGATTATTAATGTTTTTGAAAAACTAGTATATTTTATCCTGCAATTCAGTTTTTCACAAGTAGGCCTATAAATACAACAACACCCTTACCACCTAACAAGCACATTTCTATCCACCTGTCTCGCTCTCCATCATACTTAAGATGGATATTTACAAACAGAGCCACAGGCATCTCCTTCTGCCTTCATTGACGACTTATCATATAAATGTCTTTATGTTATCTGTCATTGTGTACCTTTTTCCAGTCACAGATCTCAAGTGAGTGGTGAGTTCACAGATGAACCTCTCAACATCAAGAATTATGAGTGTGATGATGAAAAATCCAGAGTAACGAAAGGTATAATCTTATCAAATATTCTTCAACTATCCACAATTATGTTCAAGTAACACATGTGCATGATAATCATTAATTGTGTTACACTCAAACTGCAATATATTTCCCTACAGAGTATTTTGGAGGCGCCTCAGCTGTAAATGAAATTGAGAGCATTAGTGACCGATCTGTTGTACCAGAGGTAATCATTTTCTATAGTCTTTCGCAACCCATAAGTTATTAACATGATATACTTGTAAATGAATCTTAACGTCTTGCCAAAATCTTGCTACAGGTCTTCACACCAGAAAGCAATCCATACAATGACCGGAAATCATACAGGTTGAGATATCCTTTTAAAAGAAACATTCTGCTACTTCAATTAAGATAAATCTAAGAAGATTAATCACATTCTGTGTAGTTGGAGGTACAACTGAAGTTGAATGGGTCCAGTTTCATGAAGTACAGAATGTTCACTGACAGCATATATCACTGCTGTTTGTTGTGACCTCTCCAGGTTCCCTTGCTCCTCAGAGGGTCTGTTTCAGTGCCGTTACACAGGCTTGGTGTTCAAGATGGATACAGGGGCTGAGGTACAGTACCGAACAGAGCCATGGAACTACACACAGCTGGCAAAGCACAAACTATGTACCAGCAGGACCCCTGTTTGATATCAAATGCCCACAGGGCACTCTCTCACAGATACGCTTCCCACACTGTGAGGTGTTTTCTGGTAAGCAAAAATTTTAGGGAATAATCTCCTATTTCCCTAGTAGAAGAGAGAAGAAGTCAGGTGAAATACATTCATACGACAATGTCTGTTGACAATAACTTGTTGAATGTACACTTACGTTTTTGCAGGGAAAGGACGTAAGCACCTGTCAGTCATACACATCAGTGACTCTGATGAATATGAAATGCTTGATCCTCACGAGACAACAGATTCTTATGTGGTTTTAAATATCAGTGGATGCTCTAAATATGGTCTGACAAAAAGTCAGCCAAAGAAGAAATACTCCCCCATCAATGGACTTGTGCTGCTGTTCCTTCAGGAGTCAACACTGAATGTCTTACTGTTGCCAAAAAATGTTGACATCTCTGAGGTATAATACATGCA
The DNA here is from genome assembly GCF_900700415.2 of Clupea harengus. Taxonomy (NCBI): domain Eukaryota; kingdom Metazoa; phylum Chordata; class Actinopteri; order Clupeiformes; family Clupeidae; genus Clupea; species Clupea harengus. The sequence continues at coordinate 18,990,720 of NC_045175.1, read as the reverse complement.
AAACTTAACAAAAGTTGTATTTTGGAAGAGCAGTAAATGAGGGGGGAGGTTACATTTAGTTTTTATATTCTTAAATAGGTATATGAAAAAAGGAAGAAGATGAAGGAACCTACAGAGGAGATATACATTGAGATAACTCCAAACTGTAAACTTGTCCCTGAAAACACATACTACCTCTCCTCTGATCCAGAAGAACATGAAGTAACTCCTTTGGTAAAGAAAAATGAAACCATATTATCATTCAACCTATATAAATATAAAATTACCTATCAATGTCCAGAAATCAGCAGTAATGATCAGACGATTAATAATTTTCATCAAATGAATAAACGATCAAAAGATTAACGATCTTTTCTTCTTACAGAGTGCCAAGTTTTTAGATTATGAGAACTATGAAAATTATTTCCCAACCTTTCAAGTTTTCTTAACCAAACTTGAAAGGGTTACGTTAAATCTGAAAGGAGAAGGCTCAGATGAGCGTGTGTGGTATAGCAATTTGAAGTTTCCAGGTAAATTACACAAATTATGTCATATCAACAAATATATATTTGGCTATTTACGTGTTGTAATTTATACAATAACATTTTTGTCATTATGAACATCTATTGTTAAATTTGTATTCATAGCCAGCCTGATAGGAGGACGTCCATCAGGTAAATGCATAATTTTTATAATCCTTTATTGGCATTTCTCTATTAATATATGGACTACTGTGGCAATGGATACTAAGCATATTAATGTGAATGATTCCTCATTTTGTGACTCATCATTAAAGCCAAGTGTTGGTGCTACAAACAAATACACAGAGGAATGCATGCATGCAACAATTCATGATGTATTTTGTGCCGTTTTTCACATACATGCGTAGTAAGTTACAGGCTGCTACAAGCATCGTTCATTACATAAATGTATAGCTTATAATTGACTAAATAATAATTGTTTTGCCAAAAGGTTCATTTTTTACATCCAGCAACATTTTACAGTTAAAAAATTTGGCATTTTGACAGAGGTTTGAGGAACTGTGAGTTTCACTTCACTGCAAATAGTTAGATATGTATAATGTATAAATTCCACATTTATGTTGCAGTGCCTTCTCCCTCAAGTCCCTACACACCTCAAGGTCAGGACTTCTTCCACAAACACAAGGCTGCGCTGGAGGCTCGTCTAGGGCTCCTGAGGCCCATCCTCTCCGAGCTGGAGACCCATAGAGTTCTGAACCCCCAAGAGAGAGAGGAGGTGGAGAGCAAGGAAGGATCCGTCCAGAACCGCACTCTGTTACTCATGCTGGAGAAGAAAGGAGGTCCAGCCCAGGAGGAGTTCTACAGGGTTCTTAAGAAATGTGATGAGTACCTGGTGATGGACCTTGAAGGACCCTATATGACATATGCTAAATACCCTAGCTTGCTGAGGAGAGACCTAAACAATCATACACAAGAGCAAGTAGTACATTAAAATGATGTTAGCATGACATGAAGTAGAGTGCTTTCAATGTCTGTATGGCGTTTGGACAGACACAATGCCCTAAAGTAGAACCTCGCCTAGGGCTCCATCACTGTCAGGACCGGCCCTGCATCAGGTAGTTCCTTTTCCAGTTTTGTTTTCAGTGTTGTCTATGAAGCATTAGAGCCTACTCCATCCCTTCATCACCCACCTCTATACATGACTGTTCACTTCCTGGAGCTTCCTCTATCTGTGTGTGTATGTGTACCGCATGTGTTCCTGCAGCTCAGCTGGTACAGAAAGGTGCTGACAGCATCACTGTCATGGGAGCTATACTCAGGGAGCATCCATACTGATGAACAAAATGTACAGTATAACTTTACAATACTGTAAATCACTTTGGATAGAATTGTCTGCTTAATGACTAAATGTATATGTAGATATGTATGTATATGTAGATACTGATCCTCAATAATTTTTTTATAGAAAAATCAGCACTTTTTTGTTTGTTTTATTGGTTTGAGATTGGCTGTCATTGTTGTGCTTAGAGCTCAGATGGATGTTGTGTGGTGATTTACATACGGCCATCACGGACCAGTTTCAGAAATGTTATTACGCAGCAGACTGAGAGCTGTATCAGCTCTGAAGTAAGTTACTGTAACTGTTATAATGTAGAACATGACGTGTGTGAAATATGAATTTTTGCACATATTTGTACTGTACATGGTGTTTTCTTTTAAAGTTTAGAGTTTGGCTGTTCCATGGGCAAAGAATACAAGTTGTTGTCTATTTTTGTACTGGCCTACTTCACCTGCATTTAACATGTAACCTACGGCAAGCTGAGGAGGTCATTTTATTCACATGTATTTTTACTTCACATGACATTTTGTACTTTTAAAGTTTGGCTAACCCATGAGCAAAAAATATAACTTCTCTTTTATTTTTGTATCTGTATACGTACATCGACAACTGAGGAGGTCATTGTAAGCCCTTTCAGAACTCAAATAAATATTGTCGCCATGATGCTCATAGTGACATCTGTTGACTCTATCGATCATGCTGTTAAAATTAACAGATTAAGAATGTTGGAGTTTCTGGTGGTGTCTTCGACTGGCTATCTTTAGTTATCAAGCAGAACTTTTAGAGTGACGTGTTATATTTCCTGGTTTCTTTCTCCCCTCTCACTCTCTGGTTGATTTACAGGACAGTTGTAGTCGATGGAAACACAGACACACACACACACACACACACACACACACACACACACACACACACACACACAGGTTGTAAGGACCAAGATGATGGATATATCATAGTCACTGAAACTGTCACTGACACCATCTTTCTTTCTTCAAAGTGATTTTCTTTTCTGTGTGTTTATAAAACTCTTACTTTCCTCTCATTTTGTATTTCATTGTAATCACATATAACAGTCCATTTTTTTAAATGCACCTCACTGGCCAGTGAACTAGGAGCTGAAAATGCAATTCCATGTTATTAATTTATATAGCACCATTTACAATAGACTTTTTCTCAATATAAAATGCTTTAGAAGGCTGAACCACCTAGAGCAAAACTCTTTTTGAAAGGAAGAAAACCTTGATAGACAGATAGAATCAGCACATTGATTTCTTATTTTTTTAGCGTATATAAGCTGCATGTTCTTTGGAAGGAAGTGAGGAAATCCACAATTTTTGGTGGCCAAGGAAAAGGTAGCTTTTCAACATATGGAAATTTATTTTTTTACATTGCTATTGAAAATAACAATTAGGGCAACATCACCATCTTCTGCTATGCTATATTATGACATTGCTATTCAGTGTTAGGCCCTCCCAGAAGAACAAACTTGACTATTCCTACAAGATCAAGAGTATCATGGGTCATTATCGTTACAACAACAACAACAACAAAAGATACAACTGTTTATCATAATGGTTATTTTTCCTCTGAAACCTAAAATGATGTATTGATTTCTTATTTTAATTTCCTTTCTTTTCTAGTTTTAGAAAGATCTATACTTTCATGACCTGAATTAAAGAAGGTGGTTGGTGTCACAAAGCAAATGCTTCTGAGCCTCATTAACAGCAGGCCTACAGCAGCGGCTGTTATTATCTTGGCCCTGAAAAGCCAGCAGAACATAGATGCCAGAGCAGGTCAGAACACAGATGCCATGGCAGGTCATCAGAACACAGATGCCAGAGCAGGTCATCAGAACATAGATGCCATGGCAGGTCAGAACACAGATGCCAGAGCAGGTCATCAGAACATAGATGCCATGGCAGGTCAGAACACAGATGCCAGAGCAGGTCATCAGAACATAGATGCCATGGCAGGTCAGAACACAGATGCCATGGCAGGTCAGCAGGATAACCACTCCTGCCAACATGATATGGTTCATTAAAGGCATCTATTCATTTCTGTCTGCAATTTTTCTTAATGTGCTTTACATGTTTTAGACATTATTTAAAAAAAAGAAGTTAAATATCATATCTGGATATCATTGGAGGGGTCAATGCAAAAGTGTTTTTTCAAGTATTCCTGTGTGTTGTATGCATGGTGATAACCTGTTTGAGGTATTTTCTTTCCTTAGCAGACCATTTAAAGGGCACGGTCATGTAAACAAACATGTCCACAGAAAGGCTGGAGCAGAGAGACAAAGTGTCCAGTAATAACACTGTTTATTCACCACGCTGTCACAGTAACGCCATCACCGTAACTCCAGAAGCATTTTCATTGTTTGTCAACAAAAACATGCAGTTTGCAGTTGCAGTAACAAATTAACTCTGTTAGTCTGTTGCCAAACGTTCTGTTTGGGCATCAGATTAAGAATAGATTCCACAACATATCTGTTTCCCTTTCTCTCAAAACATTTTTTAATGACGATAACTTCTCGTTCCATCTTAAATGAATATTCATTGTAATACAAGGGATAAACTTTTAACTTTCTAACACACACACGCACAAGCGAACACACACACACATGTAAACACACACACACTCACACTCACACATATGAACACTGTAACGGTCCTCTTTAACCTCCAGGTGGCGTAGCTCTTTAGTTTGTACCTGCTGTTTGTCTTTTCTGTTTCATTAATAGGTTTCAGGTGGGGGGTGGAGCCGTTCCCTTTATAAACCGTGCTCTGCTGTGGATAAGGGCGCTTTTTCCTGCCATCACTGAGTGGCCTCACGTCCCTTACCGACCATCAAGACGATATTCTACTTGTGTTAAATGTTCAGAAGTTCTTTGTTGCGTTATCTTGAAATAAATACCCCCTGATCATTTGATGTTGCAGTCAGCAAGGCTGGCGGTAACACACACACACACACACACACACATATGCACAAGCGAACACACACATACACACACCCATGTGGCCTTGATGACTCAAAACCTGCTCCTTTATTTCCTGTATGCGGATGGCCAGCACCTTGTTACACTCCTGATGGAAGGTGATGAGACCCTGCACACCTCTCACTCAGCCAATCAAAATGTGAATGCTATTGTTCTATCACATCTCATTGGTTCACCAAAACTGTATTCATATAAGACCCCATATATCACTGATGTGTCCATCTCATATGTCTGTGAGCATCATCATTTCATAAATGTAAAGGGGACTAAATAGCTAAACTTCAAATAAATATCCTTTTGATTAGTAAAAAATGATTTACTATGATGTCATCCTGATGTTAAAACTATCATTTTGTTATATTGTATGCTTAGAAAAAAAAGGAAGAATCTGTTCCCCTCAAATTTAAAAATAGTCTTTTGGGTTCTAGAACTTGGCTAATATGAACGAAAATGTGGAGTCATTTTTAGACCAAAACACTACATAAGTACTTAAATATGATGAGATTGTAATCAGTTTATTTGAAATCAAATCATTTTAGTGAATCACTACGTATGTTACAAATTTAGAGGAGAGATTGTTCCTGTGCTTCAGATGACACTACTGTAAATAAAGCTCTCCTCTGTGCAGGGGCGGACTGGGGGGGAAAAGTGGTCCGGGAGTTACTGTCAGACCGGCCCACTCAATACACGGCGCGCGGCCCACTCAGTACACGGCGCGCTGCCCACTCAATGCATCGCACGTATCGACCAGTCAGTGGCCTACTTGGAAAAATACCCATACACATGTAACCGGCAGAATTACGGTCCTGTCTCCCAGCAGCCACCGTAGTTCTGGTCCTGCTCTGCCATGCCCCGAGTAGCACTGTTGCATGGCTGTTCATTCATTAGCCCAAAGTGCTGTTACTATATAAGAGGCTCACCAGGCAGAATAGTATGTCGCTGGGTTTCCACATTCTACTCTCCGTTCTACTGCAGACACAAGGTATGTGATATGGTTCTTTCCCACGGTTAGCGTGAAGCTGTATGACCACTCCTATCTAAGTTATTGTTTGGCAACAGGTGTGTATAGTTCACGGAATCTTCCGGGTAGCATGCCGTTCGCTACTGAAGGTCCTGGTGAAAGACACCGAGTGAGCACACCCGCGGTGACAAATAGGAAGACGGATCGAGGTTGGTTGGGAGACGCCAGGAAGCCCTACTTCCAGTGTTTGTGTTGTCCGTGAGGCATAAAGGTAACCTGATACAATGTTGATGTATGGATGATAAATTCCAGACATGCTTATTATGTATCATCCTGTACATAATATATGTTAATTTATTGGGTTCTTCCTTTAGGAAGATTTGAGTTTCTGCTTCTGTTGTGGTGTTTGCTTTTGTATTTGTTTGTTTTACCTAGCCTTAACCTAGGTGTGAGCTAGGTTTAGCGTGCTACTTTTTATTACTTTCATTATTGTCTCTCTCCTCCCCGCGGTGCTAGAGTGATAGATGTGGTACTGGCTGCCCCAGCGTTCTCAAAGATTGAACTCTGCCTTGCTCAAGTCAACTAGGCTTAACCCCAACCCTTCTTCTCTCCTCTCTAGAACACTACAGAGAGTGTTGCAGCTGTTCTACGGGGCAGGTCCCCGGATCTGAGTCCTCTTCGTGCACTGCATGCAGTATTTTAGAGTGGTAACGTGCACCTCACCATTTGCAGTGATGCCTTTTGCATTGCCTGTGCCTAGGTGTGTCGTGTGTTTGTGTGTGTGGACGTGTGAGTAGGCACCAGGATCCAGAACACGGGTGGCGTGGCGGTCTCACTCCCTTTTCCCGGACAGGTAACCCCTGCAACAGCTGCTCCCTATATCCCCTACCATTCTGGTGGCAGCTATTACCCACTCTCTTGCCGTATTTTATCATTTAGCCTTGTATTAATAAATAATTTTAGTTTTATACTGAAATACCTCGTCTCTGTTGTTACTGGAACGTACCTGGGTGAGAGCCCGCTTGTCTCTGTCAAAAGGTACAATTTGCACATCACAATATATCTTTGTGTGAAAGTCACCAGGTGGCGTAGTCGCATCCAGAGCCAAGACCTAACTACCACTAGGTTACACACAACATTATTTTGGATGATTACAAAGAAATCACATCATATATATTTTTTTTAAATAAAAAAGTTCTGTAGTTATACGTATAACCATCTGATACTAGCCCAGAGTTAAGCATATTCATCTAGCAAACTATACCTTGGAGTTTTACAATAGTCAGTATCATTTTATTCCATGTGTCCATCCAGGCAAATTGGTGGATCCAAATGTTATTTAAAAAAAAAAAAAAAAAACATATATGATAACATTATTTTGGATGATTACAAAGAAATTACAAGTGTATGGGTATTTTTCCAAGTAGGCCACTGACTGGTCGATACGTGCAATCCATTGAGTGGGCAACGCGCCGTGTATTGAGTGGGCCGCGCGCCGTGTATTGAGTGGGCCGGTCTGACAGTAACTCCCGGGCCACTTTGCAGAAATGGAGAAGTACCGCTCCTCAGCGGGGGGCGCGCTTCTGATGTGTGAGTGAATAACCGTATGTATGAATAAACCAGGGTTGTATATGGAAACAGGGAGTAAATTAAATAGTGGATACTGCACTACATGAAAAGAATGGTGATCATAATAAACGGGGTGAACAGTGGAAATTGTGTTTGAAGTGTTTTCTGCTATAGCGCGAGAACCACGTTACAATCATGTAATGTAATGGCATCAGTCCCTGAGCCAGCGCCCATGCCACAGTGTTAAAATGTCTATAGTATGGAAAAAGTGGCAAAATACGTGGATATGAGTAACCAGGCGCCTGTGTGCGTGGGTCAATGTCTCTCTTGCGCTCTTGGGGGGGCAATGCGACTCAGACTCCGTTCTGGCGGGAGTGCGAGGCGGCGAGACGGGGGATTGTACCTTGTATGACATAATAATTGAATCACGTATATAGAGTAGCTCTTTTTTTCTAACGTCACCTCACTGACTGATGAACCAAGAGCCAAACAGAGAGACAGACCATGGAAGTTTCCGGAACACTGGTGAAGCGGACTCCTCATGTAATGATGAAAACATATTAATAAAGAAAGATGTGAAAACAGATGACTGGGTGAATTGTTGAATGAATTAATGACTGTATGAGTGAGAGAGTGAATACATTAGTTAATGAATGAGAGTTATTTTTTTTACTATTTGTATTTAACACAGTGGCGTAAAAGTGAGCAACACCAGGAAATGAACCAAGCTTGCATAATGCTACTTTAATGTAACGCAGAATGGGTCAATCTATCAATATTTCAAGGCGCAGTCAGCAAATAATCCTAATCTAATACACTGTTTGACAAGTTCAGCCAATTACTCCTCGCCATCCTCTAGCTATGCCGTATGCAGCATGTTTGTAGCAAACCAGTATGCAATTCTAAAGAGGAAACTTTGGGAGTGGCCAAAGAGAGTTCCTTTTTTGTACTCTGTGCCCCGTACACGCTCTGTGGTGAGTTCAAAGCTGCACGGTCATTTGGACGCTGTTCTCAATAATTTTTTTCAAAGTGACATTAACACTGCGTTTCATTAATCTTCTGTTGCCTCGAAGCGAAGGTGAATTGCTGGCTATCTAAAATAAACGCAGGGACTAAGCTGCTGCAATGCTCAAACGCTAACCGGTAAGTTGGCCAACCTTTTGAAACATTTATCACAGCATTGTTTGTTGGATGTAAATATACTTACTAGCTAACCGTATTTTCAAGCCATGTTAAAAAAAAGTTTGTTGTGTGGATTGTCTTCGACATCTATTTTCTATTACCTGTTACACTATCGGTGAACATCAAAAGGCAAATATGACCTAATCATATCTTTACTTTAGCGAAAAAAACTTTCTTGAATCATAAAATAGACTACACTATAACATAAACGTATTTTTAAATAGCAATTAGAAAAGCAATTTGGTTGATTTGTATACTTAGATAAGCATGCGGAAATTACTTATAATTGAGATTACGGGCGTGTTCTAGCTATATAAACACTGCATGCACTGCGATTACACAGGAGCCCGTGGGGACAACCCCACACCCACCCACACAGACACACAAACACACTTAATGTTATGTGAAACTGACATGTATTGTGAATAGATGACTTTAACAACTAAACAGTTGTAAATTATTTGAATTATGAGGTTTTGAGTGCATGCAGTGTAATAGTAGTGTAACTTTTTGATTACTTTATCAAAACAATGTAACTTGTTAAATTTGATTAATTCTTTATACTTCTGTTTCTGAATGTTTTCAACTGAAAGTTCCAAATTTGTACAGGTCCTGTTTTAACAATTTCAATTATCTCTGTAACAATGTAAAAAAAAAATGAAGTTTAGTGCATTAATGAACTTCCCCAAATCCCTGCTGTATGCATGTAAATACTTTTTGGGTTCCACTACTGGGTTCAGTATTGTTCCTGATGGGGCGATAATTGATGTTGCACACCTTAAGACTTACAATTAGTTCGAAGTCTGTGACAGGGTAAGCTGTTTTTTTTTTTAATCCTCCGTGAACAAAATTAATTAGTATTGTATATTTTGCAAAGTTTTCAATGACATGTGTATTTTTTGTGATGTAAGATTGTCTTTTATTACTCCGGCTATTTGCATTGTGTTCAATAGGTAAATTAGAGTCATAAGATACGTGAGTTGTCGAATGTTTGTCTAGTCCTTAAGTAGGTGCTTACTGGCTATTTATATCGTTGTAGGATGCCAGCATTATCTTACCCTGACCTCGTGTGTGACCGCCCCATTATATCTGTGTTACAGAATAAATGCTGATGACAGATAAAGTCCACGCCTCGCCTACGTAATCATCTGACCATACAAAGACATTTTAGTTATAATTATTGTAACAGGCTGGTTAGAGTCTGTTTCATCTCTATCTGCTAATATGTCACGCCATAATGCCGGGTCTTCACTGATCACTGTATGGTGTGCAGGTTCAGTGCAGGTGTCAGTGTCCCGGATATGGGCAGCTGTGGTACATGATGGCTCACCGTTTGTAGAAGCAAAGCAGGCAGGGCTAGTGTGGTGTAGTAACTGTTTGCCTAATGCTGGTAGCATTAGCTAAACTTGGCTCAGCAGCGCTCGAAACATTATCAGATGAACTTGAAACATTATCAGAAATTTCTTCCACTTTCACGGACGAATTCCTTGATTGAAAAGATTGTGTTACCTGAAGTTATTTCTCCCTGAACTTCTCATCCTCCCTGAACTTCTCATCCTCCCTGAACTTCTCATCCTCCCTTTTCCTCTTTCTTTTCTCACTGCCACTTAGAAATCGTTTCACAGGCCACCACACGACAAATCGCCCCTGACAGAAAAGTCACGTGACCTGGAATCATTTGTTCCATGATGGATTTAAGATACATTTTAGGCTGATACATAAAATGATCAATCACATGACAAGTGATTTATTTTAATTCTTAAAAAAAAAAAACTCTGAAGTAGGACGAAGCCCAGGGCAGATGCCCGTCTTTGCTCAATGGAACGCACCGCCTCTGCGTGGGGAGGAGGGGCCCGTGGGAAAAGCGACTTGGAAGCAGTGTCACTGTGTAAACACGCCTGTGATCAAACGCCATGTTCATGTACGTGATAGATAAAGCACTTGAACTTGAGCACAGTCAGAGGCACAGCATACCTGCAAGACAATCAATGCCTTTCAAACAAGTGGTGATGCATGATTTGACAAGATAGCTTGCCCATTCAGCCTCTCCTGCCCAATGCTGCCCCTCAGGTATGTCTTAATGAGTTTCAATTTGGAAAAGGATAACTCGGCTGTTGTCACTGTCACAGATGTCAGAAACAATAGCAGGGCAGTGCACACCTCACCAAAGGTGGATGTTACGGAGTGACAATCCAAAATCAGCATCTTGGCAAGTTGGGAGACTGAGGACTGCTGAGCAATCTCTGCTCTGAAACAGGCCCTGAATAATAGGAGTTGTGCAGGAAACGTTATTGCTATGTCCCTGCTGTAGTGGTCAGACAGAAATTTTTCCTGGTCATATAGCTCATCATCGACTAGAATTGATGACCACTACAACAGGGACATAGCAATAACGTTTCCTGCCCAACTGCTATCATTCAAGCTGCCGTGTCCCTATTTAACAGGTTGTTATAATTTCGGAGTCAGGTCGCCGCCGAGCACCTGTTTGGTTGTGTATTTGTTTTTCAGATGTGGGTAAAGCTGCTGTGTTTGTCGCCGTACCAAATCATGCCCTTCATGCCCTTCATTCAGCAGCAGACCACTGATAGCCCCCGGAGCTTGGTTAGCTGGTTGGTTAGCTGGTTGTTCAGTTAGTAATGCATTTTTTTGTTTCCCCTGTCTTTTTATTCCAAAGTCCTGGGTCTGAAACACTCTGGATTACAACGGGAATGAGGGATTTAAAGCACTTTACTGAAAAATGTAAAAGCATGAATCTGGCCTTAGCCATCTAAATAACAGCCTGAAGCTAAACATCTTTGGAAGACTGAGTATTGCAGAGCAGTTGGACGAGGGGTACCGAATTGGCATTCGAAAACATGTAGTATCATCCAGTGTTTCTGAATCTATTCTGCTCTAAACCTCTAGTATCATCCAGTGTTTCTGAATCTATTCTGCTCTAAACCTCTAGTATCTTCCAGTCTTTCTCACTCTATTCTGCTCTAAACCTCTACACCCTGTGTTTTTTTTAATCTACCCTGTTTTAAACTTCTTGTACACAATGTTTCTGAATTTATTCTGCTCTAAACCTCTAGTATCCAATGTTTCTGAATCTAGTCTACTCTAAACCTCTTCTACCCAATGTTCAAACCTCTGGAACCCAACCCAATGTTTCTTAAACCATTCTGCTCTAAACTTCTCATGCCCAATTTTACAGTTTGTTGAGAGTTGTTAATGGACAGTGTTGAGCACTGTGTTTTCGTGAAATAAATCTTTGTTTTTTAATATATTCTACTCAAAACCTCTCTTGTGTGTTTTTTTTCTCACTCTGGAGTGTTATTTAAACCGCATTGCCCAGCTGCCCCCCCCCCCCCCCCAAAAAAAATCACCAGCCGCCACTGGATACGAAACGCATCGCGTTCTGAAAAATTCATTAACAATTTCCATTCAGAATGTCAGCTGAACAAGAACAGTCAGGCTAACAATAGGCCTATGAACGATTTAAACAAAACGGACAAAAAGAAATCAAGATGGATGTTTGTGAATGTTTCAGAAATGCTGATGCTTTCAATAGCTGCAGAATGTTAACCAATTAAATATTAATTCACTTGAAGATCAAGTCGATTCTCCTCGCTGTTTGAGTTGCAAAAATGTCTGTGACTTGATCATACCAGGCAGGATTTTTTTGAAGAGACTTCAGAATTTTCTTTTCAATAGAAATCATGGCCAAATGTTTCAATCTCTCCTGCCCCATTGTGTTCCGTGTGTAACTTTTGATTCGTTTCAAGCGCGAAAAACTTTGCTCAACGCCTGCAGAAGTAGCACCAATGGTTGCAATCAGACACATTCATTTGTACAGCTGTGGCATTGCCCCATCAAGACCACTGGATTTCATGAAGCCAATGTCCTCGCAGAGCTTTCGTGAATAATTTATGTCTGGATTACGATAGAAATGCAGCAGTTCTATTTTCAACTTGTCCTGATCAAAGAATTGGCCGTATGTCTCGAGCAAATTTAAAAGTGACTGCGTGGGGAAATTACTTGAAAGACTCAAATTTGTCCACATTTAAAAGCTCCATGAATTGCAAGCGTTCTAAATGTTGAAAGCGCTGCGTGATTTGGGTGATGATACTGTAGTGAATGGAATCGTAGAACTGCTATAAGCTTGATGTGGATCGGACTGGCCCCGCCTCCTTTTTCTCTGGTGAAATAATTCTGGGTCGTCTACAGCGACGGCCCTTTGGTAAATTTGGACAAATATGCTCTCCAATTTTAGCTCCTCTACGATCCGTGGGAGGCTCTCTATGCGCAGTCTGCAATAGGAGACATCCATGGATTTGTGTTGCAAGATGTCAAACACAACGTCAGTGTGTGGAAATAATTGCTCGAAGGTGAAGAGTAAAAACACAAATTCAAAGTCCTCCAATTTTCCCCTCAACCCATCAGCTAAACGTATGGTCTCGTCATCCATTGATGGATGGTCAACGAAGTGGTCAAAAATCTCCACCAGTTTGTCATAATTTGAGGCAACTGTGTTCACAACCCTGGAGGTGAAGTTCCAACGCGTTGGAGCGCTCCTGTGCATTCTAGCACAACCATGATCCTTGAACAATGCCACTCTCTTGCTGGATTTGGAGAAGAACGACGTGAACCCACCCAGGTGAACAAAGAAGTATTTTGCCTGGGGGATGGACCTGACACCCTGACTCAAGACCAGATTAAGGCGATGGGCATAACAGTGGCCAAATGTTGCACTGGGTGCCACTTCCCTTACTTTAGCCTGCAAGCCATTAAGGTCCGAGGCCATGACGGCCGCACCGCCTTACGTTTGCGCTACAAGTTTGTCAACGAAATTGAAAGAGGACAACTGTGCCTGCACAAATTGGAATAAGGACTGTGCATCCCTCCCTTCGGATACGTCGAAAAAGCCCATGAAACGTTCCTGTATTCTGCCCTGATCATCCACGAATCGCATTATTCCAGAGAGCTGACAATGGCAGCTTATGTCTGTTGTTTCATTCAATTGCCACGAGAAGAAGGGCGCCTTATCCAAATAATTTGTTATGTCTTCATGAATAGTGCTGGATATTGCGGAAATCAAATCATTCTGTATCATTTTGGACATGCCCGTGAAAAATGATGAACCTTGCATATGTTCTGCCAGCACATGGTCATACCGTGCCATCACCCCTGCCAGCTCCCTGTAATTACCCCTATTGTCCGAATCTACCCCCTCATCATGCCCTCTGAATGACAATTCTTGCATGCCTAGATAGGCAGTTGCATCAATAAGTCTCTTCAAAACCTCCCTATTTTGGCGCACTTTAGCATTGTGGTGCGCGATTTGCAACTGCACACCCTCATCCACGACCTGATCAATTGGCATGGTGCCTAGCAAGGACGCAAGGACGAATTGCTGCGCTAATGTGGTCTTGGCATTTATCATGACGTTTTGTTGCCCAGTCCAAATTTTTAATGTCGACGACTCCATTTACAGACCATGTGTGTGATTTACCCATGAGCAAACAGGGCCAGCAGTATAGCCGATTGTGAGTAATGGTACCAGTGAGCCATGAGTGTTTTGCATACCAGTTAGCATTAACAGCAGCGGTTTTACCACTGGGTTTAGTGACTTGAATTTTTGGAAGTGGTATCCCTGTTGTTTTCATACTAACCTTCTCTCTGTAACTAAATGTAGAAAACGGTTTGTTCAATAAAACATGTACAATGTCTTCGTTCTCCATTGCACATCTCTTTAGTTGCAATATTTCTACAACAATCCAAGGGTGAAGCTCTATCGGTATCCTACAGCAGAATGGTCGAGCCGGGTAACTTCTTTCGCTCCTAATGTCTAATCCCCTCCCTCCAACGCCAAATCCGTTGTTTATTGATTAAGCGATGTTGGCGCAGACTCAGACGCTAGGGAGGTCTTACCTCCCCTGGGCAATGTAAGTGAATGAGCCCCACGAGCCGCCAGCATCAGAGACCGAACCCATTGATCTCAATAGGGGCAAAAGGGAGGACAATAATTTCTGGTTACGATAGGGGGTGCTAATGTTATTTTAACTCAGGGAAACGAATTGTGATATGCATAGTATTAAATACTGATATCAAACTGCATTTGTAAAGGAGTTTAGTCAGTTCAATTAAAAAAAAAAATTCTCAAAAAGTTTGGGGAGGTCCTTCCTCCGTTTCCTCAATGGAAGAGCCTCCTCTACTAAAGAGCTTTTGGGAGAGGCAAGAAGGTTTAACACTTATCTGGTGTGAGGTTAAGTGTAAATCTGTGTTTAGATGTGTGAACACTGTTTGCCTAGTTTTTGTGCACAGATATTGTGCCTAGTTTGTGCACAGATATTGTGCCTAGTTTGTAACTAGTTTGTGCACAGATATTGTAACTAGTTTGTGCACAGATATTGTGCCTAGTTTGTGCCCAGTTTGTGCACAGATATTGTGGCTAGTTTGTGGCTAGTTTGTGCCTAGTTATTGTGCTTAGAGTTTGTGCCTAGATTTTGTGGGTACTGTTTGTGTTTGTGTTTTGATTTATGTTTGTTTCTTTTGTGGGCACATCTGTTGGGGTTTATATGGAGAAACCCCTGTAAATAAATAGAGCTACCATCTCCTGCACATTCTTCTCCATCTTCACCACCAAGTCCAGTCGCCCACATCCCAAAAACGTGGGGTGACCGCCTGGTCCCTCACTGCGCCAAAACAATAAAATTGTCTCAAGGTACTTCACAGAGCCCAGAGCCGGAGCACAAAGGCGCCAGGGGCGAGGAAAACTCCCAGTTATGATCTGCTTGGAGCTGGCCGGGTGGAGGGGTGTAGATAGTAAAGCGGCTTGTGGCTGAAGGGGAGGGAGTAGAAGGAGAGGGGAGACAGTAAGAAGTATGTCAGATTAATTCATACATGTGTCTGGATAAGCATGCAAGCATACATGTGGTATATACAGGATACATACAGAATTAATAGTGGATAAGGTGGAGAGACAGCATTCAAGTATTGTAGAACAGCTTAGTGGGTATAGAGTGTGCTCGTAAGGTTACTATTACAAGGGTAAGTAGAGCAATGACACAGAAAACTATGTTGATGGTGGCAGTTATTTACATTGTAGGTAAAGGTTAGCACAGAGTATGAGTATTTCTGATTTTGGCAATATTGTGTAGATGAAAAAATTATGTCTGAGATCTGTTTTATGTGTGAGTCAAGTAGGAGGTCTTGGTTGAGAATTACACCAAGATATTTGGTGCTAGTGTTAGATATTAATGAGATGCCATCAAGAGTGGGTAGATGGTTAGATAATGTCATTCTCAATTGTTTAGGGCCTTCAAGGATAGCCTCAGTTTTATCTAAGTAAAGTAGCAGGAAGTTGTTAGTCATCCATACCTTGACATCTTTCAGGCAAGCTTCTTTCTTTGGTAGTTGTACAATTTCATCAGGTTTTGTGGCTAGGTAAAGTTGGGTGTGAGTGCGGCTTTAGTGTCAATGGGCACACAGCTTATCGCCCAGAAAGGTGACCTATGACCTGAATCAGGATAGGGCACAGCATTTGAAACTAGCATGATGTTCAGTCTTCATGTTGTTGTTCACGTGTTCAGTCTTCGAAATGTCTTCACTTGCTTTTGAGATAACTCACTGGCATGGGAAATCTTGACTGTCCCCTCCAGAGTCAGTTCCGCTTCCCTCAGTAGTCTTTCTCAGACTTTTTTGACCTCAACACCAACCTCAATCTGGTCCCTGACCATGAGTCCCTCAGTGTATCAAAATTCTTATTCGGGAAACAATGGGCATCACATTTGCTGAGCACTCTTTTCAACTTCACTCTCTCCTCATCATCTGCATACACAAACGTAATGTACACATCCATGGCTAGGGACCTGCTATTGTTATAAGTAACGCTACCTTTCTGGGTTCCAGCTTTGAGTCCAGTCCCATGGCCACTATGAACAGTTGGAACTGCTGGTTGAAAGTGCGCCAATTGTTGTCAACATTCCGCGTTGCTTCAGGTTCTCAGATGGCTTCAAACCATCCATGTCAGTTTTTACAATTTGCCTCACCCCCTGTAGTTTCTGTAATCAGTGTAGTTGCAGTCCTGTTACCATGTTTTGTTTGATGGAAATGATGAACTCAAATATTTTATTCTGCTATTTTCTTCAGTCAGCCAGAGCCAACATGTTACATCCAAGAATAGCCTTCTAGAATCAGAATCAGAATCAGAATGGGATTTATTGCCAAGTAGGTTTACACCTACTTGGAATTTTTTCTGGTGTGAAGGTGCATACAGTAAACATAAAACATAAAAACATAGAAACTCAATAAGTACTACACATAACATAAAATCACAAATAAGTACTACACATAAGAAAAGTACTACACATAAGAACCAAAAAACACAATATATACGATACAAATATATAAACAATGAATATAAAAAAAAGTGGAAAGTAGAGTGCAAAAAGCAAAACAGGAGTGCAATGTGGATGAGCAATGTGCAATGTAATGTGTGTTAATGTAACACAGACTTAGGGTGTGGGGATGGGATAAGAGTCCAGGTCAGGTGGGGGTCCCGGGCCTTGTTGATAAGGACAACTGCAGCCGGGAAGAAGCTGGTTTTGTGGCGTGAGGTTTTGGTCCTGATGGACCGCATCCTCCTGCCGGAGGGAAGAACCTCAAAGAGTTTGTGACCCGGGTGGGAGGGATCGGCCACAATCTTACCTGCCCGCCTCAGGGTCCTAGAGGCGAACAGGTCCTGAAGAGATGGAAGATTGCAGCCAATCACCTTCTCGGCAGAACGGATGATACGCTGCAGTCTGCCTTTGTCATTGGCAGTGGCAGCAGCGTACCAGACGGTGATGGAGGAGGTGAGGATGGACTCGATGATGCAGGTGTAGAAGTGCACCATCATTGCCTTTGGCAGGTTGAACTTCTTCAGCTGCCGCAGGAAGTACATCCTCTGTTGAGCTCTTTTGGTGAGGGAGCTGATGTTCAGCTCCCACTTGAGGTCCTGGGAGATGATGGTGCCCAGAAAGCGGAAGGACTCCGCAGTGTCGACTGGGGAGTCTCTCAGGGTGATGGGGGTGGGTGGGGCTGGGTTCTTTCTAAAGTCTACAACCATCTCCACTGTTTTCAGAGCATTTAGCTCCAGGTTGTTCTGGCCACACCAGGTCACCAGATGGTCAATCTCCCACCTGTAAGCAGACTCATCCCCACCAGAGATAAGCCCAATGAGGGTGGTGTCATCCGCGAACTTGAGGAGTTTGACGGACTGGTGACTGGAGGTGCAGCTGTTTGTATACAGGGAGAAGAGTAGAGGGGAAAGAACGCAGCCTTGAGGGGAGCCGGTGCTTATGGTTCTACTACTCGTATTGAATACTACTTATCTGAATTGAACTACTTTACATTTATAACCTTATCAAATAGTTGACTAGCATTACTGACACTTAGTGGTCAGAAGTAAAACACCACAACCACCACACTTCTCTGTCACTGCACTCTTCCAACGAGTCAAAGCACCTGGTGGCTCCTACACCACGTAGCAAAACAATCTCAAGCTAAGCCCTGCCAAGCTGCCTAGCTCCACATTCCTGGCAGCTTCACTTGCTGTATTCAAAGCACAACTTCCTTGCTGGCACTTATGTCCCTCAAAATGGAAACAGTATTTCTCATGGCACTTTGCTTTCAGTGTCGTCATCTTCATTTAATCATTGGCTTGCATTGTACCTCACTTATACTCAGGGTGCGATTTGTCAAAAAAACAGCGGGGGATGGGGATTTTTATCATAAAAAAACAAGCAATAAATAGGCCTAATTCTTTTCAAGTTAGGCCGGTAACTACGGTAGGCCCTATTAGG
Source organism: Clupea harengus (assembly GCF_900700415.2). NCBI lineage: Eukaryota > Metazoa > Chordata > Actinopteri > Clupeiformes > Clupeidae > Clupea > Clupea harengus. The sequence goes on along the minus strand of NC_045175.1, from coordinate 18,972,389 downwards.
TTACATTTTGAACAGTTGAACATTTAATGCAAACTAAAATATATAAAATACATGAAATATTTAATTTTCTGCAACGGCCACACCTGCGATGTGGGAGATGCCTGGGGTGGGGCATTCACTTCAAGGCCCTATTAGTAGGCCCTATTAGGTTACATTTTGAACAGTTGAACATTTAATGCAAACTAAAATATATAAAATACATGAAATATTTAATTTTCTGCAACGGCCACACCTGCGATGTGGGAGATGCCTGGGGTGGGGCATTCACTTCAACTTCTTCCACTGTGCAGACTGAGTTATGTTGTGTAGAGGTTGGATTAGATTGTTTTTGTGCGGGTCCTGTTAAGAAGGATGCTATGCTGCTCAGGACTCGTTTCATTTTGCCCTCGTTTTACAGTATTTAGCTGGCCATGCTCATTTCCGTGTATGTAATATTGTTATGTATACAATGTATTTATGTGCATGGGGACGTTCGCAAATTCTGAGACTGCCGACAGTTCGGGTCAGGTGAACGTTGGTGCCAGTAGAAGTAGGCTATAAGTGTAAGAAAATTCTGTCACAACCTGCCTGTTTTTTCATAGTTGTTTTAGTAATTGAGGGTTGTCCCCCACGTGGATGAAATTCATCCAGCTGAGGTAGGGATGTAAACCAGAGGGGGAGTAAATCCCCCCCAACAAATCGCACCCTGCTTATACTGTAAGTCCCTTGCAAGTATCTGTCAAATGACTAAATGCCGATCGAAATGACCCCACTGAAGTGTGGCTCAACATTAAATTGAATTGAATCGCTCGCAGTGTCTATATGCATAACATGAATGTAAGTTCAATCTGCCACACAGTATATTTCAGGGTTTGTACTTGTCCCTAAAGGTGTTAATAAAGAAGTTTAAATTATGTCTTTGCTAGCAGGCATTGAGATACTGACATCTCTGTATTTAGTTTATTTATAACCACTGTATTTGTACTGATTCAATGTCTCCAGGTTTGGTGAGCTACAGCCTGTAAAATGAGTGTCCACATGAAAGATGAGGACATTGACTGCACTTCTGAAAGAAGTCTTCCTGAAAAGACTACGTATGAGGGCGGTGACCCTAAAAGATGGAAGGAATTTGCCACACACGGGGCACGTACAAGGTGACACTTCTGTTTAATTTTTTGTTGAATAGCATGTTAATACTAAATTAATAAAGTTAACAATACACTGCCAGACACCACTGTTGAGCCTTCTGGAGGTGTTGGGGGCCTAATTCAACATAACACTGATGAGGGAAGGTGCCTACTTGTGAAATGCTCATGAAGGCAGCTTTGTTGTTGTTGTATCCTGCAGCACAGGATCTATGGTTGGGCAGTTGTTGGTTAGACTAGGTTGCTGGGTATGAGTACTTGCATGTGACAGTGAGAGTGTCCTCAACCAATAACACAAATAATAATATTTTACTTCGTATAACTAAAATATAAAAAACCCTAGAATGAGTAAATGTGATGTATAATAGGTTTAATTTAATCTTCTAAGGTTTTTGAACCATACGTTTTGGAGTCTGATTGGGGATCAGCAGAACAGCAGTGCATTTTTTACACTGAAAACTCTTTCTATGTAGGGGCTTCTGTTCATGCCTTTGAGGGAATTCTGACATCCATGCATTTCTCTGTTATTGAAGAGCTTAATATTAGTGATATTTTATTTTGTCAGAATATACATGTTTTTTATGCTTTTTCATAACTGGAATCAATGTACATTGTGTAGAAACAGACATAGAGAGGGTGAAAGTAATAGTTTGTATAATATGAACTTTGTACACTTCATAATGCACAGTGTCACTGCCGAGAACTTGATAACATTACTGCTCAAGGACAATTTGCTGGAAGACCAGAGATGGATGAGAGCTGCAAGTAGCGCCAGAAGCCCAAGGTGAGAATCCAGTTTTATTTTTTTTTGAAAAATGAATTAGTAGTATAGGAACCGAGACATAGAGAGGGTGAAAGAAACTCCTTAAAAAAAATCGGATTACGGAGGAGACCTGGACCTGGATTCCTAAAACAAAAGTCTCATCTAAGCATCATTTGTCAGAAGATGAGAAACTGAACAGATTTGTATCAGTGTCATTCTTGGGAAAGATGGGGACATTGCCTTCTTCAAGGACAATTTGTCGGAAGAGCAGAGATGTGTTGGTAATTTTCTGATATCAAAGATAGCCGGAAACAGGTTTTATTCTTGCAATGATGCATCAAGGGAGAGAGAAAGGTTTCACTCAGAAGATTCACCTGTGTCTCTGATTAGACATGGAAACAGTCCAAGTTTAAGTATCCTAAATAGAATAGAGGGTGTCAACCAATAGCCCCGACCCTACATAAATATGTATCAGGCAGCAACTCTGATACGGGAACTGCCACAATGTTGGTTCATGGGGGAAGTTGTTAATTAGTTGTCCAGCTTTGAGCGAATGTTTCAGGGGCCTGTATCGTGGGGGTATAAGGAATACGATGACACTTTGATACGACCGGAGATGATAGGTGGTGAAAAGACATCAATGACCTCACACCTCTCTAGGGCACAGTATTCCAGATGACAGGACACTTAGCCAGAGACCCAGTGGCGTAACGTAGTAACGACGGGCCCAGGTGCAAGATATTATTACGGGCCCCCCTAGTGAACGCTAAAAATAAAAATAAAAATAAAAATATCGTAGCGTACCCTACTTCCGCAACCGCGTCTAAAAAACCCGCTAATCCAAGGTGTTTGTTATCGATATAAATAGTGTTTAATTAATCAACCTTACATATTTCAGAAGCGATGGGTGTGTAGGCTACTGTGTACACAATGAACTAAGTCTTGTTTGACTCTCAGCAGGAACATTTCTTACCGTAAAAATTGTTAGAAAGTAATAATAATAGCGACCACTATTTACCCAACTTGTAGCCTAGTAACTGCTGCACTGCTGACTCCGTGGGCTGGCGACTAGTTGACTACCTTTGCCGCCTTCTCCTTATGTTATTTTTTCTCTTGCCCTTTTCTACTTCCACTCGTGTGCTTAAAAGGCATTGTTACGAGTAAAGTTGTGCTGTGCTCAATGAAGTAGGTTATCAGACCTTCAAATTGGTTTAACTATAGCGTATTGTATTGTCACATGATCAAATAGAGACTTGACATTGGACAACAACATACATATTACCCAGCAATCATCATTGCTAATCACAAAAATACCAAAGAAAATAAGAACGTATTCATTTCATTGAATAGTTTTTTGATAGTTTCTATAGTGTATGTAGGAAAAGCATATGATTTTGTTGTAAATTGCTACTTTTCCCCAAAAAATAATGACAAACATGACTGAGATAAGTTTGTCTTTTCAAGTGTATATATAGCATTTGACACTACCATCTCCGTATCGGCAGGGTGTATTTGAACATAAGCATATCCGGGGAAATTTAACGTTGTACTGACTGTGGGCCCGTCGAGCGACGTACTTGCCGCACCTGCTGCACCCCCTATAGTTATGACCCTTACATTCTAACCTAAATCTAATTAAGAGGAAAAATGACGAATGAATATGAGATTCATTGGATTATTGATTATTGTGAATCATTATTATTTCTGATCTTTAGTCCTGATTTGCAACTCCTTCAAACTAGATCCATTGTACAAAGACCAGCACCTCCAGGGTCTCCAGAGGATACAGGATACTCCAGTTGGGAGTCTATGGAGAGTGGCTGTTCTATGTCTATTTTCAGGCGCTGTGAATCACCGCCGTTTAATCCAAAGTGAGTTATCAGTTTTTCCATTTGATGTAAATTACATACTTGCAGATGTACATACAAGATTCGAGAAGTGAGTGTGTGTGTCTGTGTCTGTGTCTGTGTATCTCTGTGTGTGTGTGTGTGTGTGTGTGTGTGTGTGTGGCACACAGGCCCATGGCACACAGACCCGTGTCTCCACACCCCAGCTGTGTGTCTCTGTGTGTCATTCTACTACTTCACTCTATACTACTCCTATAAGTCCAATTAAGAGGCAAAAATACAAATACATATGAGATCTATTGGAATCATTTGATTATTGATTATTGTCATTGTTATCATTATTATCATGAGTTCCTTTTCAATAACATGACATGTTAATAATAAATTAATGAAATTAATGATACATTTTAGACAACATTGAATTTAACAGTAACTTTGTAACTATTCCACGAAGAAAGTAAAGTATCAGCTGTACTCTACAATACTAGATTACATTCCTGATACAATTTGATACATAAAATGAAAATAGAAAGTTAGTAAAGTCAGGAAACTAACAAATATTGAATTGATACTTGATGTAGAATCAGGTTCTATTCTCTGTTTTTATCCTTTTTCACTGCTGATATCAATGCACATTGTGGAGGAACAGAGTCAGAGAGGATGAAAGTCATAGTTTGTGTAATATGAACTTTTTACACAACGTCATGATGATGCACAGGGCCTCATTTACTAACAGGATTGTGCCCATTTCAGGCGTAAAATAAAGGGGTAAAGACATAAAACCGTATTTCCAAAGGCGGCGCACTTGAGTAAAAGCACAGATTACCGCTGCTGGGAGGGTATAAGGAAAGTGGGTGTTCGTCGCAAAGAGATGGGAGGAGATGCGTAAAGTGCGCCTAATTATGTATTAGTAATGAAACAAGAGGTGTTTTAGCATGACATATCAGCTGCTAAATGAAAACGATGTGCCTGCGAGAAATTTGAAAAATACGAACATCATAAATGTTATTTTTTATATTTGATATATTATTTAATATAGGCATATACAAAATTGTCCCACCAGCTAGCTGTTCAGCCACGTCCTACCCAGAATCGCCGCACATTGTATGGTTTAAACCGTATTTTCACCCATAGTTCAAGCACACCGAGTACAGTGCTCCCCTTCTGCGTAGGAGTAACGCGTATCTATTCAGGAAAAGTACTTGAATTCGAAGTACACTAACTAAACTAAGTAAATTGTAGAGACAGAGCAGCATATATTGATTTCACCTTCCATGTTAATTTTGACGTTATAGCCTCTCGAGCGCAAGCTACCCCCAGTGCCATGGCAACCGAACGTCTGAAAACTTCAGTTTCCCCTGTTCACACTACAAGTCCAGTTTTCAAATGTATCCGCCTAGGGCATCCTTTTTGAAAAGCATGGTACCCTATCGCAGTGGGACTGCGATATAACATATGGGACGTGACGTAGTCAAGGAACCAATCGAAGCACTATTCACTCATGCCGGAAGGCTGAGATGCGTCCAATCACTCTCCAGAGCCCGCCCCCTTTGGAGCGCATAAATACCTGTGAGGGACAAGCATCATCTTTCATATCTTCGCTTGAAGTTAACCACTCCAAGTGATTTCGCTACACGCAATTCAATTCAGAAGATTCTTTCTCTTGCTTTAGCTACGCGAGCTACTCTCTCCTTTGAGTTGGTGAGTTGTGGGTTACGACTAGCTTGGAGCACTGCGAATTGGCTTTAGCCTGAGAAGTTCGAGTTGCTATCTGCTAGCTGGCTAGCTCTCTGAATAGCTTGCTAGCTATTGTCTGCTATTCAACGTGCTTCGTTGTGATAGTTTGGACTCGTACTAACTTTCTTTAGTTTCAGACATGTTGAGGCGTACCCAGACTGTGGGCCAGCAGCTACATGTGGTAGCGCTGAGGGCGGTGGGCCGCCTGGGTCTTCCCCTCCCTCCCCCTCCCAGCGTGCAGGCTTCACTGCTGGACGGGGAATTCTACGACGGCTCACATCGGCTGACGGAGTTGGCTGCGTCACTGGGGAGTGATAATGAGATGAAAAAACGTGAGGGGGCAACCCCAGATCTCGTCCCCCTCCCTAGGTGGAGCGGGCGCAGATCTAGACATAGGCAGATTGGCCATGAGCGGGTTATCTCCTGACCTATTATTCAACTCGAAGCCCAGCCTGAGAGGCTGCGCAAAGAGTTGGCACGCATGCGCTGCGTCGCCATGGGTACTCAGTGGGTTACACGCTACAGTTTGCTCGCCCCCCTCCAAGATTCAGTGGGGTGGTCCAATCAGTGGTGCCGCAGGGGCAGACCCATTTCCTACAACAGGAAATAGACTCCCTGCTCCAAAAAGGAGCGATACAAAATGTTCCTCTCGAGGAGGTAAACAAGGGCTTCTACAGCCGATACTTCCTAGTCCTGAAAAAAGACGGAGGTTATCGGCCAATCCTAGATCTACATATACTGAACAAGATGCTCGTGAAAAGGAAGTTCAGAATGCTGACTTCCCGCCAGCTAGTTCAGTTCATAAAGCCAAGAGACTGGTTTGTAACGATAGATCTAAAGGACGCTTACTTCCATATCCCAATCTATCCTAGACATCAAAGATTTCTGCGGTTTGCATTCAGGGGGAAGGCGTACCAGTTCTGCGTGCTCCCGTTCGGCCTAGCGCTGGCACCAAGGGTTTTCACAAAGTGCGTAGAAGCGGCCATCACCCCGTTACGACAACAGGGGCTCAGTCTATTCAATTACCTGGACGACTGGTTAATTTGTCGTTCAAAGGAGGCAGCAAGGCAAGAATTCCACCTAGTAGTGTCACATTTACATCGCCTAGGCTTTATGGTGAACAGAGACAAAAGCGTTTTGAGTCCCAGCCAAACCGAACATTTTCTGAGCATGACACTAGACTCCGCCTCAATGACGGTCGGTCTGTTTTAAGAAAGAATAAAGGCCATCAGGTTGTGCGTAAATCAGTTCAGGCTAAGGCAAAGAGTCTCGTCTCTTATCTGCCAAAGACTGTTGGGCATGATGGCATCTGCTGCGATTGCCCTGCCACTGGGAATGTTGCACATGCGCCCCTTTCAAATGTGGTACCTCTCCTTAAAACTCAGTTCCGCCAGGAACAGTTACCAAAGAGTGACGGTAGACTCCAGATGCAGGAAGGCCCTGGCGATCTAGAGGACACCGCAATTCTTCATAGCGGTGGCCCCAATGGGCATAGTAACGCGCTGCGTAGTGGTAACCACAGACGCCTCCACAATGGGGTGGGGTGCGCTCTGTGGAGGGAGATCGGTGAACGGCCACCGGTCTGCAGCGGAGGCCAAGTCACATATAAATATGTTAGAACTGCGAATGGTTTTTCTGGCTCTGCAACATTTTCTGCCCGAGTTAAGTGGTCGTCATGTACTGGTCAAAACAGACAACACATCAGCTATGGCGTACATAAACCACCAGGGGGGGGGGGGGGTCTTGGCCACTGCATCTCCTGGCGACCCGCCTATTGCTGTGGGCAGCGGATCACATCCGTTCCCTCAGAGCAATTCATATTCCAGGCTACCTCAACTGGGGGGCGGACCTGTTATCGAGGGGCAACCCTCAGGCGGCGGACTGGTGCCTCCACCCTCAGGTGATCGATCAGATTTGGCTGCTTTTTCACAGAGCCCAGGTGGACCTGTTGACCAGCAGACAGAACACCTGCTGCCCGCTCCGGTTCTCGTTGGGGGATGACAACCCCCCACTGGGGGTGGACTCACTAGCCCACCCGTGGCCGGACATGCGCTTATATGCGTTTCCTCCGGTCCCTCTCCTCCAGCATGTGCTGAGCAGAATAATGGAGGAGGGCCGAGAAATACTGTTAGTGGCTCCCCATTGGCCCAATCGGCCATGGTGTGCGGATCTGTACAGAATGTCGGTGCAGCCGTCCTGGGCGCTTCCTCTTCGGAGAGACCTCCTATCACAGGCACACGGCACAATCTGGTTTCCCCGGCCGGAGCTGTGGCAGCTCAGAGCCTGGCACCTGAAAGGAACAGGCTTCTAGCTTCAGGGCTGTCAGACTCAGTAGTGGCTACAATCCAGAGTGCTCGGGTGGTATCGACCCGATCTCTCTATACGCTGAAGTGCCGCAGGTTTGAACTGCGCGCTGAGCGTCATATTAGAATTCCTACAGCAGTTGTCCCACTGCGATAGGGAACATCTGGGGTTACGACCGTAAGCAGGGACCAGATATAACAAGCATGGCGTTTACAGTGTCTTGTTCTTGGGTTTGTGTTTCAAGCTCAGTATTCAAGAGGATGATGCTTGTCCATCACAGGTATTTATGCGCTCCAGAGGGGGCGGGCTCTCGAGAGTGATTGGACTCATCTCAGCCTTCCGGCGTGAGTGAATAGTGCTTCATGAGTGAATAGACTACGTCACGTCCCATATGTTATATCTGGTCCCTGCTAAGGGAACCAGGGTTACGGTCGTAACCCCAGATGTTTTCAGTGTTGGAATACGCCGTTTTAAAGTAAGGGGTGTCGTGTATTCCTACCAGACTATTTACGGGATGCTATGGACCAGTTAACATGGCTATTAACTATCCTAGCTATCTCTAGCTTAGGGAACCATCTTAACAGTTTGCAGTTGCCTGTGTGTGATTAACTCATGTTAATATGTGTGAATATGAACTCGTGAACATAAACTCGTTAATATAAAGCTGCACAGGCACCCTGAGGTGTAACCATAACAACCCAGAAACTCAATGTTCGCTGAAAAGTTTAATTTCCCAAAATCAGCTCACCAATAAAACAGTCTTAAATTCAAAGTGATCACAACTTTTACCACACTAATAGGCGGGGTTAGGCGCTGATGACGCGGCGAGGTTCTTGTTTGATAAATACGATGCAAAATACTGTGCGCTATATGCGGTTTGGCAAAGGCGCTGATTGTGCTGCGGTCGCAATATTAGTAAATCATTCATTCGTCATTAAAATCTGACAGCACATTTGGATGGCCCAGGCATCAGTGGTGTTTAATGTCTTGTGCAGTATGGACCACAAATGAGTTTAATAAATGAACCAAATTTGAGTTTTTTTCTCATTGCGTTTGTATTATGAGGTAAATTAGTAATGTTTACTGGAGCACTCAACTATACAATAACATGAAGTAGTTGACTAATGAGGCGTCTTGCCAGTTGCTTTACTGGGCTGCCATGCCAGTGTTTGCTATATAATTGTCTAGTCCTGTCCTTTTGAAGCACCTCGGGCCTCTGTAGAGCACTGCTAACACACCCACAAGAGGAACCTTCACCCTATAACGGTGCAATTGCCATTCAGTTAAATGCTTAAATGCATTTCACCTCGCCCTGTTAGTGTTTGGGAGATATCTAACCATATGCATTTATGCTGGTGACACAGGGAATGTAGCATTTGTGACCACAGCCAGCAGGATCCTGTATCCACCCCATGTAGAGATGTATTCTGCAGGCAGTGCATTCTCAAAGACCTGCAAAAGCAGAGTGCAACTGGAGGGTACACCTGTCCTACATGCATGTGGACATTTCCAACACGTCCAGCACTACACCCATACCAGGATGGCCTCCGCACATCTAACTTGTATACAGGGATGGGTGAGAAAGGTGAGAGTGTTTTCTTTTGTAAGAAAAAAAAATGTGTTATGTTTTTAAACCTTATTCTGGTTATTGCTCGGTCAACATTGTGGAACTGTCTAAAATGTTTGGTAGGATCAGTTGGTACAGCATGATGTGAACAACAACATGAGTGTCATGATTTTGGGTCCCAGGCAGCAGACTGTAGAAAATGTCTGCACTGCAGTAGTCTGCACATGTCTGCATATACAATTTATTGTACATACAGTAGATTCCTGATTTATTTAAATGAGAGCAAAAGGGAAGGGAGGAGGAGGAGAGAGAATCAGAAGCAAGCAGAGAAATACATACATGCATCAAGATACATACTGTCACGCCAGAGCGTGATCCTGCACCTGCCATACCCCCTTCAACTTCAACTCGCTCACCTACACTGTTCTCACAATCACCTGAGTACTGAAGGCCATCATCTGTCACTCCTACACTTGTACCCCTCACTCCCTTCATTCTGTGTCTGGCCTCATATGACAAAGGACTTACAACCCTGTGACCTTACAGCCTTGACAATTCCTCGAGTAATCCAGCTTCTCAGCCTGATTCTCCCGTGCCAGTCCGGTATTGTACAGCGTCCTTAGTTTCCGCACCCCGCGTCCTTAGTTCCGCACTCCTGCGCCTAGTTTTCAAGAGTGAGACTCCTATGCCGGTTCTGTTTTCGTTATCCCAGTTTAAAGTCCTTAGTTCCAGTTAAGCCAGTGCTTAGAGCCTGTGTATCCTAGTTTTGTTGTTATCTTTTGAGTTCTCCGTTTTGGATCTTTGATTGATAGCAGATACAAATGAAGAGAGCCAGCATTCAAAGTATTTGTTGTGGAACAGCTTAGTGGGTATAAATATGCTCAAGGTCAATATAATAAGGATAAGCAGAACTATGAAGAAATGTCTATGGCATTTGTTTACATTATGGGAATAGGCTGCCACATACCATTACAAAATAACTTGCTGTACTTGTGAGAAAAGGCATCTACTAAATGATTACTGTACTTCACCTGCACTTTACATACTGTATATCTATATCATATATCTATATCACATCTGCACTAACCACCACTATTGCTGCTTACTGTTCATATTACTTATGTCTTATACCATACTGTATATATTCTATTTATCTATTTTTATATTACCACTTTGCACATACTCTGCACTCTTCTGATTTTGCACTTCTGGTTAGATGCTAACTGCATTTCGTTGCCTCAGTACTTGTACTCTGTGCAATGACAATAAAGTTGAATCTAATCTAATCTAATCTAATTACATGAAGATAAACCTAATTGTTTGAGTACACAAATTGTTAACAATACCTTATGCTGCCAGGTAATACAAAAATGGTTAAGTACTATCTGATGAATAACTAAAAATCAGATAAGAGCCTTAAAAGCAAAGTCCTCAACATCACAGAATATTTACACTCTTCATCCTGTGTTTTGTTTACTCAGGAGACGGTGATTTTTTCAAGAGTTTCTTAATGAGCAACAAAGCCAGTTTGAAGAGGAGGATTGAGCATTTTGGTGAAGGCCTAACAAAAGTGTCAAGTCCAACCAATCATATGATCTATGATATTATCACAGAAGAAAATCAAACAAATAATCTTCCTCCAATCAGCTGCAATGACATTTTTAAACCATTTAAGGATTCTTCTATCTGGTGTGAAACACGTATTAGAACAGTGATCACCCAGGGTGTATCTGGCATTGGAAAAACAACCTCTGTGCACAAGTTCATCCTTGACTGGGCTGATGGGAAAGCAAACGAGGATGAGAATTTTGTGTTCATGCTTCCGTTTTGGAAACTGAATCTAGTCAAGGACGTTTCCTGTAGTCTGCAAAAGCTGCTACTTAACTTCCACCCAGAGCTTAATGAGCTTGCAGATTTGAAGGAATTTGATGACTCCAAAATTGTTGTAATCTTCGATGGTCTGGATGAAAGCCAACTTTCTTTGGATTTCCAAAACAACCAAATGGTGTGTGATATAACAGAAACATCATCTGTTCACACATTGATAACAAACGTCATCAAAGGCAATTTGCTTCCTTTTGCAAAGGTGTGGATAACCTCACATGCATCATCAACCAAACAAATTCCCTCTTGGTACATTAACCGAGTGACAGAAATACTTCCATTCAGTGACTCACAGATCGAGGAGTGTGTCCGAGAGCGACTACATGATGTTACGGAAGCAAGTGAAATCATACAGCAAATACAGATGTCAAGAGGCCTCTATGCCATGTGTCAGATCCCAGTTTTGTGTTCAATTGCAGTCAGGGCTGTTAAGAACATGCTTGAACAGGGTGAAAGCAGGATGATCCAAACCTCCACTGAATTGTACTCATGTTTCCTACTTGGTCAGATGAACACAGAGGCTGAGGCCAAGACTGTGCAAGTTGAGGGTGAGGCAATGGATGAAGGGAAGCCCCAAAAAATAAGAAGAGAAGTGATGTTGAGATTTGCACAACTAGCCTTTAGACAGTTGATGAAGAACAATTTCACATTCTCTGAACAGGATTTGAAAAAGTCTGACATTGATGTCTCAGAGGCTGCATCACTCTATGGGATATGCATGGACATCAATCAAGAGAAGTCTGAGTTCTTTCAAGAGAAGCTGTACCGCTTTGCACATGTGAGCATTCAGGGGTTTCTGGCTGCACTATGTGTGTTTGATGCCCATATCTGCAAGAACATGGAAACTCTGAAAGGTGTCTTTGAGGACGTATCCACCATTCAGCCTGAAGATGTATCCCTGGATAATCTGCTGAGAAGTGCTGCTGACAAAGTGTTGAAGAGGAAGAATGGACACCAAGACCTCTTTCTGCGTTTCCTCCTTGGTATGTCTCTGGAGTCTAATAAAATCCTGTTACAAGGTCTACTGACAGATATTTGTAGTAACTCAGAGACAACTAAAAGCACACTCAAATACATCAAAGATTTGGGGAAACGGACAGCTGTCCCTCTGGAAAGATGTATTAACCTTCTCCACTGCCGGATTGAAATGCAAGATCCCTGTGTGTTAGAAGATATCGTGAGCCTCCTGAGATCACAGCAAGATTTTTTATCCTCTTATTGGTTGGAGATACGCACCTTGATTATAATGTCAGGACAGATTCTGGATGAGGTTAAACTCCAGGAGCATCACCCTTCACAACGTCATAGGGTACTAGGCATGTTTATGTGCTCCTGCAGAAAGGCCCAGTAAGTCTCAAACCTTACATTTTTATTTGAAGTGACAGGCCACCCAATTATATCAAAATTAATAGTGATATTATAGAATAAGACCAGGCACCATTTCTTTAAGTAATTTGCTATATTTATTGGAAATACTTACATTTCTTGTAAGACCTCTAAACATGATATGATTAATACATCCTTAAGTTTTTTGAGAGCATGAAATGAAAAAAGAACTGTGGTAGGAAGTATGTGTGAATCATTGTAATTATAATCAAAAATAACTGCAGTACATCTCTGTAATTACCTCTGATAGTGCACCCTCGCAAATCCAATCCTCTATTTTCTTTCAGACTATCGTACTGTTACCTCTCCCGTGTTTCATGTGGAGTTGTGGCCTCAGCTCTCCAGCAGCCACACTGTACTCTTAAAAAGCTGGACATTAGTAAAATGTACCTGATGGACTCTGGGGTTCAGCTGATATGCTCTGGACTCAAAAGTCCAAACTGTAAACTAGAAATACTGAGGTCAGTATATTGATGTTTGTTGTCTTTCTAAGACTGTATGAACAAAATCAGTAGAGCACTACCAGAGTAGCTTAGGAGGTGATGCAGACAAGCATAAAGGCTGAATCTTTCAAACAGAAACCTTCCATTTCTGATGCGTTAGAGTAAACATTGCATCAGTCAATACAATCCTCTAAGTTACTGAAATCAGTAGTCGTGTCAGGTATTTTGCTATTCTCTTTACACAGTTACTGTATAACCGAGAAATTATTTGAATTTTGTGAACACCTTTTAACGGATTTGCTTTGTTTCATAAATCCTTCAGTTTGTTGTAAGAAAGCCTGCCATGAAAAAATGACTAAAAATGTAAAAAATATTATGGTTTAAAAAAACTTGCTGCCTTGGTGTCATAACTGCAGTAGATGTCTGTAATTACCTTTGATAGTGCACACTCACAAATACAATCATCTGTTTGCTTTCAGACTATCGTCCTGTCGCCTCTCGGATGTTTCATGTGGAGTTGTGGCCTCAGCTCTCCAGCAGCCACACTGTCGTCTTAGAGAGCTGGACATGAGTAGTAATTACCTGATGGACTCTTGGGTTGAGCTGCTGTGCTCTGGATTCAAAAGTCCAAACTGTAAACTAGAAATACTGAGGTCAGTATATTGATGTTTGTTGTCTTTCTAAGACTGTATGAACAAAATCAGTACAGCACTAGCAGAATTGTTTTGGGGGTGATGCAGACAGGCATAAAGGCTGAACCTTTCAAACAGAAAACTTTCAATTCTGATGCATTAGATTAAAAATGTCAGAAAAGTCAATTGTCAGTTGCATCAGTAAATAAAATCCTCTGAGATACTTAAATCAGTAGTCATGTCAGGCATTTTGCAATTCCCTTTACACACTTACTGTTAGTTAGTTAGTTAGTTAGGCCTTTGTATTCCTTTCGGAACATAGGCCATTGATGAATTGTTTCCACCCTCGTCTGTCCTGAGCCATCCTCTCCAGTTGTTTCCACGTCAGCCCCTTCTTCTTGAATTCCTTCTCTGTGGTCCTTCTCCAGGTGTTTTTGGGTCGTCCTCTACCCCGTTTGTCTTGTGGGTTCCATGTCAGTGCCTGTTTTGTTATTGCTGTTGTGTTTCTTCGTAGTGTGTGTCCAATCCAGCTCCATTTTCTCCTTAACAGCTGTATATCTTGTTTAATGCGTTCCCACAGGTTGATGTTGCTAATTGTGCTTGGCCAGAAGACTCCAAGGATGTGTCTTAGACAGTGGTTTATGAAGGTTTGTATGTGATGTTAGTGGTGGTTCTCCAGGTTTCGGGGGCCATAGAGCAGCACGGTTTTAACGTTGGAGTTGAAGATTTGAAGCTTCGTCTTGAGGGAGATTTTTTTACTTTTCCTTTTGGGGGGATTCCATAGTGTGCCATGAGTTTCCATAGCATTTCACGGTGTACACTGTCAAATGCCTTTGCAAAGTCTATGAAATTGACATGAACAGGTGTTCGCCATTCTATGGACTGCTCAATAATGATCCTGAGGCTAGCAATTTGGTCGCTGCATGATCTTTCATTCCTGAAACCAGCTTGGTTTTCTCTCAGTTCATCATCAACCCCCTTACGCAGTCTCTCCAAGATGATGCGGCTGAACACTTTGCCTGGTGTTGATAGCAGCATGATCCCTCGGTAGCTGTTGCAATCCCTGAGGTTTCCTTTCTTTGGTATGACAGCAATGAGCCCGTCCTTCCAGTCTGTTGGTATGTTTCCTTCCTCAATCCATATGGTCTTTATTAGCTGGTGAAGCATGGTGGTTGAGGTGTCGAGATCCGCTTGTAGAGCCTCTGATGGGATGTCATCTGGCCCTGCTGCTTTGCCACGTCGCAATGCCTTGATGGCCTTCCTCACATCAGATCTTGTTGAGGGGGCACAGTTGATGTCCAGCGTGTGTGTGGCTGGTGGGATCTCTACCTTAAACACACTTACTGTATAATCGAGAAATTATGTGAATTTTGTGAACATCTTTAAACTGATTTGCTTTGTTTCATACATCCTTTAGTTTGTTTTGAGAAAGCATGAAATGAAAAATGACTGCAATTGTAAAAAAAAGATCTGTTGCTATTGGTGTTATAACTGCAGTACATGGCTGCAATTACCTCTGATAGTGCACACTCACAAGTCCTATCCTCTGTTTGCTTTCAGATTATCATCCTGTCGCCTCTCCCAGTTTTCATGTCTAATTGTGGCCTTAGTTCTCCAGCAGCCACACTGTCGTCTTAGAGAGCTGGACATGAGTAGTAATTACCTGATGGACTCTGGGGTTGAGCTGCTGTGCTTTGGACTCAAAAGACCAAACTGTAAACTAGAAATACTAAGGTCAGTATATTGATGTTTGTTGTCTGTCTAAGACTGTATGAACAAAATCAGTACAGCACTACCAGGATTGTTTTGGAGGTGATGCAGACAGGCATAAAGGCTGAACCTTTCAAACAGAAAACTTTCATTTCTGATACATTAGAGTAAAAATTTCAGAAAAGTCAATTGTTAGTTGTATCAGTAAATACAATCCTCTGAGATACGTAAATCAGTAGTCATGTCAGGCATTTTGCTATGCTCTTTACACACTTACTGTATAACCGAGAAATGTTGTGAATTTTGTGACCACCTTTAAACTGATTTGCTTTGTTTCATACATAATTTAGTTTGTTTTAAGAAAATGTAACCAAGGTTAACAAAAAGTTATCTTTAAGATTCTGTAAATAGTGTATAAATAGTAATTCATAAATAGTTGTCATAATAATAATAATAATAATAATAATAATAATAAACATTAAACATTAAACATTAATTAGTTATGTATGTATTAGTAACCTTAGGAATTCAGCATAGCTTTTAATGAATGAAATGTAATGTTGGAGCGCCCTCTACAGGACGTAGTGCGTGCTGAAGAGCACGAGCAACTTAACTTTGAATAAAGAGATGACACGAGCAGAGACTCAGAGAAGACGGTTTTAAAATTTGCGGTGACAACCTTTTTAAAATTAACGTCTTTCCTGACTAAATTAATTAAACCAAATTGAAATATTCGATGGTATTTTAAAGTTTAAAGTGTTGACACGAGTGTGATAGAAAAAGTACAGTTTGTACAGTTTGAAAATGCTGGATTTATGTTTTTTTCCTGAGTGCTAGTTGAGTGCTAACTTGTAGCCTAACTGAAGCTAGCTAGACCGAGCTACAGCGGACCTGCTGGAGATAAGATGTTTTTTTTTAATACTTGGAAGATTGAAATGAAGATTTCTCATTGTGGATTCATCTACAATGAATACTTGAATACTGACTGACTGACAGACTGAATACTCCGTGACAGAGCTGCCAACTTTTCAAAAAACCTTGGAGTGAGACTTTGTTGGGGGTGACCAAAATTTTGCCACGCACGCAGCCCCACACCTTGATGGCTCAAATATCAGGGAATTGGAATTAATTTGGCGTTGTACCCATGTTGTGCCCTGCATTCTGGTGGTTTGTGGGGCCCAAAGTCGTTGATAGGGGCGGCCTACTGGAGTTGGACAACATTGGTTACATTCTGTGAAGCAAAGACATAGCTGAAGGTCCACCCCCAGGAAATTGGTTTAAGTAGATGTTATTTCCTGCATTCTAGTGGATTTTTGGGTGGTGTGCTAAAGATGTGCAATACCTGAACTTATTCTGATTCATGTTCATCTGATCATGACTTGCAGGGCCTTCTAGACTTGAGCTGAACATTCAACCAGAAAACTATTGTTTTGCCTCAATGACTGTCTATGTACCACAATATAGCCTAATTAATAGACCTGTGTTTAAGATTTGACCAAGGTAGGTTGATTGACATTTTGATTACAATGGTATTCAACTAATTCTTAACTGAAAGTAACCTTTATTGTTAATAATTGTATTCTTAAGAGCACTTAATGATTTATGTTCAGCAAAAAATGACACAAGATTAGTTAGGGAGAAATATTTTTCATTATTCAAAGCCTCCCACCACACGTTCCATCAAACAAAAAAGTGCAACAAATAAAGTGCTTAAAGTGCTTTAACAGTAGCCTTTTTAAGCAATACAATGGATCAACACATGACAAAAATAACTAAAAATGCAGATCAGAAGCTGGTTAGTCATTTTCAAAGATCTGTAGGCAAGGTTGTACTGGCCTGTGGCCTTCTTGGAGGCCTTGATGACCTCTGAGGAGGGCTCCCATCTGAAACAGGGCTCCAGGTCGGCCATCTTTATGGCCATTATTGAGGACAGGGTGCCATCCAATGCCAGGCTATTTCTGGTCTTAGTTTTGTTCAGTCCCACAACTGAAAACACCCTCTCAGCATCTGCATTCGAATTGGGCAACACCAGGACCAGCTTTGCGACGGCAGCAAGCCTCTCAAATTATTTGGCTCCTGTCACCTATGGAAAATGAACCAAGAACAAAATTGAAAAACATACCATATTTTGTTTTGATTAATACTGTAAGTATACTGTAACAAATTTCCTGTCTTTATGTTAAATTCTTTGGAATACATCTTACCTGTTCAAAGTGCTGTTTGGAAAAGTCTTCAGAGTGAGTCCTTTTCTTTGGCCTGTGAAATAAAAAGATAAATGCTATGTGAGCAGCCTAAATAAACAATGCTATGATGTTTTGAGTATGCAGTATACCACGAGGTTAACAAGGTGCTCTCCTGCTGCTTGTTATGACAGCTGAGTTTACATTCACCACACAAAATCAAGTTCACATGCACAAACACAAACAAATCATTTCTTTCAAGATTTAAAGTTTAAGAGAGTGACTACTTAATTGAACCACATGTCATTAACATACCTAGTCTCGGCTCAGATTGGAGATGAAGATTTTCTTCAGCAATGGATTCTCTTCCCGAGGTCTCTCTTTGTAACTCTTCTTCTGTCGCTAACTTTGGGACTTGTCGCTACCGGACGGTAGTCCTTTGGCGGATGGTAGTCCCTCACATTGCACATGCGTCACTTTGCGACACTGTCGACTGCTGTCGACAGCGAAGCCGCGCAGGCGTCACAACGACAGATCCATTTTCAATCATGGAGGAAAAAAGCGACGAAAGCCAGTTTTATCAAAACATGACCATTTATTTAAAAACGAGGAAGATGTTGTCACAGTGAATAAAACAGATGAGGTGGAAGATCAAAAAGTCTCTCCCCAGTTTCGTTTCATATGTTGACGTAGAGCCTTATGCTGTTAGCCGTTTACAACATAATTAAATATAACATTAAATATACCCACATTATGCGTTAAGACAAGCCCCATATGTTGACGTTTAAACCGTTTACAACATTATTAAATATTACGTTAAATAAACCTACATTATGCGTTAAAACAAGCCAGAGCCTTATGCTGTAAACCGTTTGTGTCTGAGCATGCGCAATGTGAGGGACTACCATCCGCCAAAGGACTACCGTCCGGTAGCGACAGGACTATAGGAGTAAATAGGATATCTATGAAGCGAATAGGGTTACAGATGCGCTCCTTAGCGCCATCTACCATCGGGGAGTTTGAAAAGAAACAAACACTTCTCGGCCCAAAATCATATTTTTTTTGCGTGAGAAATTGAATGTGTGGCGTGAGTGCGTGTGCATTTACATTTACATTTAGTCATTTAGCAGACGCTTTTGTCCAAAGCGACGTACAAGGGAGAGAACAGTCAAGCTAAGAGCAATAAAAAGCATGGTGTAACAATAAATACTACTTTACATGAGAATTAGAAAACATCAACCTAGAAAAAAGGAAAAAGAAGTGCAGGAATGTAACTGCTGAAGTGCAAGTTAAACGCTAGTCAGGTGCCAGTTAGGAAGGGGAGGTGCTCTCTGAAGAGTTGGGTCTTCAAAAGCTTCTTGAAGGTAGAGAGGGACGCCCCTGCTCTGGTAGTACTAGGCAGTTCGTTCCACCAACGTGGAACTACAAATGAGAATAGTCTGGATTGCCGTGCTTGCACAGACGGCAGTGCCAAACGACGCTCACTAGACGAGCGCAGCGTCCTGGGTGTAACATTTGCCCTTACAAGAGCATTTAGGTAGGTGGGAGCAGAACCAGCAAGCACTCTGTAGGCAAGCATAAGTGACTTGAACTTAATGCGAGCAGCTACTGGCAGCCAGTGGAGCTCAATGAGTAGCGGGGTGACGTGTGCCCTTTTCGGTTGGTTGAACACCAGACGCGCCGCCGCGTTCTGGATCATCTGTAGTGGTTTCACCACGCAAGCCGGCAGGCCCGTTAGGAGGGCGTTGCAGTAGTCAAGGCGGGAGCTCACCAAGGTTTGCACCAGCAGCTGGGTGGCATACTGGGTTAGGTACGGCCTGATTTTGCGGATGTTGTATAGCGCAAAACGGCACGACCTACTGCGTGTGAACATGGCAAAGCTTGTGTCACACGGCGAAACCGTAAGAGTTGGCAGCTCTGCCGTGAGATATCAACGACGACAACCAGATGGCGAGCCTCCCACCGACCTGTTGATAGCTTGATAGTGTTGAAGTTCCACGGATACGTAAGACTTTTCATTTTCTTTTGTATTTAAAGAAGAGACTGAATGAACACACTGATAATTTGAACACATTTTATTGAGCGAATATTGGAATGTATGTATTTACATTTACATTTACATGTAGTCATTTAGCAGACGCTTTTGTCCAAAGCGACGTACAAGGGAGAGAACAGTCAAGCTAAGAGCAATAAAAAAGCATGGTGTAACAATAAATACTACTTTACATGAGAATTAGAAAAACAACAACCTAGAAAAGAGGAAAAAGAAGTGCAGGAATGTAACTGCTGAAGTGCAAGTTAAGCGCTAGTCAGGTGCCAGTTAGGAGGGGAGGTGCTCTCTGAAGAGTTGGGTCTTCAAAAGCTTCTTGAAGGTAGAGAGGGACGCCCCTGCTCTGGTAGTACTAGGCAGTTCGTTCCACCAACGTGGAACTACAAATGAAAATAGTCTGGATTGCCGTGCTTGCACGGACGGCAGTGCCAAACGACGCTCACTAGATGAGCGCAGCGTCCTGGGTGTAACATTTGCCCTTACAAGAGCATTTAGGTAGGTGGGAGCAGAACCAGTAAGCACTCTGTAGGCAAGCATAAGTGACTTGAACTTAATGCGAGCAGCTACTGGCAGCCAGTGGAGCTCGATGAGTAGCGGGGTGACCTTTTCGGTTGGTTGAACACCAGACGCGCCGCCGCGTTCTGGATCATCTGTAGTGGTTTCACCACGCAAGCCGGCAGGCCCGTTAGGAGGGCGTTGCAGTAGTCAAGGCGGGAGCTCACCAAGGTTTGCACCAGCAGCTGGGTGGCATACTGGGTTAGGTACGGCCTGATTTTGCGGATGTTGTACAGCGCAAAGCGGCACGACCTGGAGACAGAGGCGATGTGGGCCGTGAAGGTCAGTTGGTCATCAATAATGACCCCGAGGTTTCTTGCTGTTTTGGATGGAGCAAGAGATAAAGAGTCAGTATTGATCTTGATGTTGTGGTGGATGACCTGTTTGGCTGGGAAGACCATCAGTTCCGTTTTGGCCAGGTTCAGCTGAAGGTGGTGATTTTTCATCCATGTGGATATATCAGCGAGACAGTCCGAAATCCGCGCCGAGACCGTGGTGTCCTCAGGAGGGAAAAACAGAAACAGTTGAGTATCATCGGCATAACAGTGGTAGGAAAAACCATGCGAGCGGATGCATGTACTGCAAATGGGATATCGATTTATGTTGAGTTACTGTTTGAACTGCTAGCCTGTACAATTGTGTTGGATTATGTGAATTTGATTAAGTTAAGAACTAAGGTGAAGATTTGCTTGAGAATTTAGATTAGATAAAACTTTATTAGATAATTAAATTATTTATTTATTTATTAACTATTTATTAAAGACTTAATATATATATATATATATATATATTAGTGCTGTCAAACGATTAAAATATTTAATCGCGATTAATCGCATTTATGTCATAGTTAACTCAAAATTAATCGCGATTAATCGAAAATTTTTATCTATTCTAAATATCCCTTCGTTTATTTATTTTTTCCATCATTTTATTTTTATTTTAATGCCCTTATCAACATGGAAAAGTTGATTGGCTTGCTTTATGCAAATGTTTTATTTTATTGAAAACCAATATTGCCAAACAGGGCGGTACAAAATAAAATTATAAAGTGCACATTTCAGGTAAACAAGGACTCAGCCTATAGTGCAGTTAAACCATGGCTTAATAATTTCTTTTTTTCAAGTTTGCTGGGAACATAGCAGTCAGGCCTCTTATTTCAGAAACATTGAACCGTAACAGTTAGGTTACCAATAAACGGTAAGCCTACTACTTCTTTGCTTTCAGCCAGCTGCCTGTTGACATTTTCAGACAACAGTGAAGCTCGCTTCTTTTGCACAACACAACTTTCCATTCAGAAGCTTTTTATCATCCATTTCGCCGTATCGCGCTCACCATTCACTCAAACCGTAACGTTCGCCTACTACACAGTTTGCGAGGCCAAAAAGAATGTTTATCTAAAAAAAAAAAAAAATTAACTGCGTTAAAATGGGTTTGCGTTAACGCCGTTAATAACGCGTTAAACTGACAGCACTAATATATATATAATTTATATTAAAGATAACTACATTTAACTATTGTAAAGAAATAAAACAGAACAAATAAGAAGCAAATAGATTATAAAATAGAGGTAAATAAGAAGCAAATAGGTTATAATAGAGTTAAATAAGGAACAAACAGGAATTAATAAAGAGTTTGAGTTAATTTAAGGTTTGATATTGAGATGAAATTGAAGTATTTTCGACTTCCGGGCGAACGTTCAAGATGGCGACATAGACCTAATAACTCTCCTGATAAAGTAAAAGAAAAACCCACTAAAACACGATACTTTTGTACATGCAAGACAATATAACAACTTAGTATGAGTGGGGCTAAAGGCAAGAAAGGTTCGGGGAAATCTAAAACCGACGAACACACGAGAGAGAGGAAAAACACAACGGAAAATATTGCTAGCATGGAGAGAGTGGAATCTACTCAAGAAGAGCTTACCACTGCGAAAGCTATTCAAAACCTGAGTAAGAACATACAAGAGTTGAAATGTGAACTCAAGCAGGAATTACTGGATTTTAAGAATGACTTCAGAAATGATATGAAACAAAAATGTAACAACTTCAAGACGGAGATGAATCAGAAGTTACAGAATATCTCTGGTGATGTCTGTAATCAAGACACAAGGCTAACTGAGGCAGAACAACGGGTGGAGGAACTAGAGACGGCTAACACTGAGCTAAGAGATAGTCTGCTCTACTCTCTTAAACAACAGAGAACTTTTCAGGCTAAGATAACGGACCTTGAGGGACACTCGCGTCGTAATAACATTCGCATATACGGCATTAAAGAAGGCAAAGAAGGACCGTCAATGCTAACATTCATTAACGACTTTCTGAAGACCAAACTAATGCTTGACGGCAGCATGGATTTGCAAATTCAAAGAGCACACCGATCACTCAGTCCTAAGCCCAAAGACGAGGCTGTCTCAAGATCCATTCTGGTTAATTTCCAGAGATTTGACATCAAGGACAAGATACTCAAAACTGCCTGGACAAAGAAAATTACCTTTTTTACGGTATAATGGTTATGTTCGCACACGACTTCCCTGCCGAGGTAAACAGCAGACTGAAAGAATACAAAGACATCAGGAAAATCCTCAAAGAGAAACAAATTCGCTTCCAGACACCATATCCTGCTAAAATGAAGATTTACTGGGATAACGGAGCCTGTGTCTACAACAACGCAACTAAAGCAGCGGAGGACATGATCAAGAGGGGCTATTCAGTGGACCTGCCACAGACGAATGTTATGGACTGGGAACAGAAACTCACACGGGGCGTGCATTGGAATACTGAAGGAGATCTTGCCGAACGAGTCCAGGGGAGGCTCAGTGAATTCCAACGGCAGTAGGATAAGCACAAACCTAACGTGATTGTTTGACTCTCACAACCATCCTGTGGTAGGTTATTTTGATCTTGGTATTTAAACTGTCCAGTCGACAAAGAGTATTTTCCTTTCTAAATTTCAGATTTGTTTAAAAAAAAAAAATTATTATTATTATCATTATTTTTCATTTTTATTTCGATCCCCGGACAATACAAAGAAACCGTTTTTTTCTTATCAGGAAGAGAACCTATATGACTTTGTTGCTCAAGGGAAAAGGAACTTTGCTTCTAGCGAAGAGGGAGCCCCTACAGGATGTAGGGCTATTACTCCATGACTACTTGAATGAACAATATGAGAGGTTGATAGGGTATAGTAACACCCTGAGGTTGGAAGTTAATGTCGCACTTGTTCTAGAGGTGCCTTTTGGTTATATCTGTTGTTATTGTGTTTGTTTTGTCGGCATATTCAATCTTAATTGTGATGATGGGCTATAGCAGCTTTAGAGCAGCCTCTTGGAATGTGAATGGTTTAAATAACCCAGTTAAGAGGAGTAAAGTAATGGCTAAGATAAAGAAGGGGAAAAATCAAATCATTTTTTAACAGGAAACTCATTTATCTCAAAGTGAGCATGACAAACTAAGGAAGTTTGGGTACAGGAACATATTTTATAGTTCGTTTAAAAAAGGCCACAAAAGAGGTGTTGCGATATTATTACATAACTCCATACATTTTGAATTAGTCAAAGAAATAAGGGACAGCAAAGGCAGATATGTTCTAGTGCAAGGTAAAATAGAAGATCAAATGACTACCCTTCTTTCAGTTTATCTTCCTCCACAGAGTGACCCAAAACTTTTCAAGAAAGTTCTGGAGCTTATCGCTTCAGAATCACAAGGTACATTAATCTGTGCAGGAGATTTTAACACGGTAATAAATAGATTGGATACATCAAACAATAAAAGGATGATATCACCTCAAACTAAAATACTGAGAAGGGGTCTGGAGGAGATTGGCTTACTGGACGTGTGGAGAGACCTACACCCAACGGAGAAAACCTACACATACTTTTCTGCGCCCCACACAGTGTACCCGAGAATAGATTTTTTCTTTATCTTTAGGAATGATAGACATAGGATTCAGTCCTGCGATATTGGAACTAGGGATATATCAGATCATTCTCCATTATACCTGACATTGTGTTTGGACAGTAGACCTTAGAAAACAAACTGGAGACTCAATACAAGCCTTCTTAATAAGGAGACGGTGGTACAGCAGGTAAAAGCTGAAATACAGGACTTTCTCAGAATAAATGATAATGGGGAAGTAAATCCAAATATTCTATGGGACACTTTAAAGGCAGTTGTCAGGGGCAAACTGATATCTCTTAGCGCAGCTATGAAGAAGGCAAAAGAAAATAGACTTAATCAACTTGAAAAAAAACTGGGTGAACTAGAAAAAAGGCACAGTGAGAATCAGAGCGAACAGATAATGTGTGAAATTAAAGAAATCAGAAATCATATATCAAATTGCTATAAAGAGGAGTTAGACAAAAAAATATAAATACTTAAAACAATCATATTATGAAGTAGGTCCCAGAGCTACAAAGTTATTGGCAAAGAGAATACGGAAAAAACAGATTTCACAATCAGTCTATACAATTTTGGACACAGGAACAGGACAAACGTATAACAATTTGGATGAAATTGATGCTGCATTCCAAACATACTACAGGAAGCTGTACTCCCAAACAAAACAAGATTGTAAAGAGAATATAAAAACATTTTTAAACTCATTGGACCTGCCCTCAATCGGTGACAATCAAAATGGCTGTTTAACCTCAGTGATCTCAAGGAAAGAACTAGAGGATGCGTTGCATAAATTAAAAAATAATACAACCCCTGGGACCGACGGCCTGCCCACGGAATGGTACAAAACATTTGGAGAACACCTGATTCCAGTTTTCTTAAGATCTTTCAACTGGACTCTTGAGGAAGGCTCGATCCCCCCTTCATGGAATGAGGCAATTATTTCTCTCATCCCAAAAGAGGGAAAGGATAAAATGTTGTGTAGCTCCTACAGACCAATCTCAATTCTAAATCAGGATTATAAACTTTATTCATATATTATATCGAAGAGATTAGATTCCTTTATTCCTGATCTGATTGACAATGACCAAACGGGATTTGTTAGGGGGCGCCAAACGCAAGATAATATCAGGCGATCACTTCATATAATACACAATATTAGAGAAAGTAAAATGGGTGCAGCATTAATAAGTCTTGATGCCGAGAAAGCTTTTGATTGTGTCAGTTGGGAATATCTGTTTTTGGTCCTGGAAAGGTTTGGCTTCACTAAAAATTCAATTGATATTTTTAGAACTTTATATTCTGCCCCAACAGCAAGAGTTAAAATAAACGGTCGATTAACCAATCGCATCAATCTGGAAAGGTCTACACGTCAGGGGTGCCCTCTTTCCCCAACCCTTTTTGCACTTTACATTGAACCATTGGCACAAGCTATAAGAGAAAATGATGATATCCATGGAATTGATGTAAACGGGAAAGAGCATAAAATAGCATTATATGCTGATGATATTTTGTTGTATGTTGCAGATCCAGATAGGTCTCTCCACGCACTTTTGGATCTCCTTGAGACATTTGGCAATCTTTCAGGGTATAAGCTTAACATACAAAAAACACAAATATTAGTATTTAACTACAGACCATCAGTAGATCTTGAACAGAGGCTTACCATTGACTGGTCTCAAAAAGCAATTAAATATTTGGGGGTTTGGTTAACCCATTGTCCTAAAGACCTGTATAAAAGAAACTATGAAGAAGTGAGCAAGAAAATTAAGGAAGATCTTAACCACTGGTCAACATTTTTGATAAGCTTCAGTTCAAGAATTGAGACCATCAAAATGGTTGTTATGCCTACATTGTTATACCTATTCATGTCATTACCAGTTAAAATTCCAATCTGTCAATTTAATGAATGGAACAAGCAAATATCTAGATTTATATGGAACGAAAAGAAACCAAGGATTAGATTTAATACATTAACCATTGATAAGGCTAGAGGTGGAATGTCCCTGCCAAATCTCAGGGATTATTACTTGGTCATTCTTTGGTGTGACAGTGGATATGATGCAGGATGGAAGGAGATGGAGAGGAAGTGTGGAGATATCCCAATACAAGCAATGATTGGTGACCGAAAATTAGCAACAACTCATCAGGAGGACTTGAATCCTTTAGTCTCCTTTACCCTGTCCATATGGTTTGATGTTATCAAACAATTAAATCTATCCACACAGATAAAAAAACTGAGATGGGTCGCATATGACACAGATTTTGTTCCAAACAGTGTGGACTCCAGGTTTACATTTTGGATGAATAGAGGAATCACAGCTTTTTGCAGATTGATACAAAACAATAGATTACACAGTTTTCAGACAATAAGAGAAAAATACAATTTAGAAAAACAAGATTTTTTCAGATATTTACAGCTGCGCCAATACTTTTTAAAAGAAATGGGTAAAAAAGAAGCAAATACTGTGCCGAATGACATAATACAGTTGATCACACAGACTTACACCATTGGCTCTAAGTCAGTGATTTCAAGACTCTACCAGGGAATAGTTAAGGGAAGAGGCAGTTCCACAAATTACATCAGAGAAAAATGGGAAAAAGAAATAAAGGAAAGAATATCCCCCCAACAATGGGAGAATATATGTGAAAATATGTCTTCGACTACCTGCTCATCTTATTGGCGTGAATTTTGTTGGAAAAACCTTTTGTTTTTTTATCACACCTAAATTAAAATCACATCAAACATCACTGACACACACATGTTGGAGGGGTTGTGGGGAAGTGGATGCAAATCACTACCACATTTTTTGGGCCTGCCCGAAGATTGATAAGTTCTGGGAGAATGTTTGGGAAACTATACAACAAATTTTAGATTTACAAATTCGAGGATCATGTCTATCACTTTATTTGGGCGATATGCCAGAAGAACTTACTAGAAATGATAAATACCTGTTGAAAATATTTACGGCAGCAGCAAAGAAAGCAATCACACGTAAATGGTTACAGACCGACTCACCTACTGTGGATAATTGGTTGGATATTATTAAGGAGATCCATGAGATGGAGAGACTAACCTTTCTATTGCGTTTGAGAAATGACTTGTATATCGGAAGATGGACAAAATGGAATCTGTATATGTTTAAGTAGGGTTGTGATTATTGATTAACTTTTGATATAATTTGCCATTTCATTTTCCTTTCTGCTGCTGTATATTATATAAATATATGTCTGGGAATGCTGTAGCGCATGTCACAATAATATGTTGTACAAAATGAATGCTGTTGTGCCGACACTTAACCTTGTACTTGTATGGTTGTTCAGTACCATTGTCTTTCACAGAAAAACTCAATAAAATCTAAGTAACAAAAAAAAAAGAAATTGAAGTATTTTCATTAATGATTTTTTATTTTGCATTTTCTAAATGTTGACAGAATTGAGCTTGTATATATGTAAATAATTATTTGTCACTAAAATCTGAAAGTTCTCAAACCCTGTTTGTTGTGATTGACTGCACACCTGAAAAGCACCTAGACATCTTCTGATGGTCCAGATCTCAGATTGAATGTAAACAAGTGTCACAAAAGCATGAAAAGAAAAATGACTAAAAGTGTAAATAAAATCATCCTAAAAAAAGTCTGTTGCTATTGGTGTTATAACTGCAGTACATGTCTGTAATTACCTCTGATAGTGCACCCTCACAAATCCAATCCTCTGTTTGCTTTCAGACTATCAAACTGTCGCCTATCCCATTTTTCATGTGGAGTTGTGGCTTCAGCTCTCCAGCAGCCACACTGTCCTCTTAGAGAGCTGGACATGGACAGTAATGACCTGATGGACTCTGGGGTAAAGCTGCTGTGCCCTGCACTCAAAAGTCCAAACTGTAAACTAGAAATACTGAGGTCAGTATATTGATGTTTGTTGTCTTTCTAAGACTGTATGAACAAAATCAGTACAGCACTAGCAGAATAGTTTTGGAGGTGATGCAGACAGGCATAAAGACTGAACCTTTCAAACAGAAACCTTCCATTTTTGATGCATTAGAGTAAAAATGTCAGAAACGTAAACTGTCAATTGAATCAGTAAATACAATCCTATAAGACTGGCTGCCAGTAGCTGCTCGCATTAAGTTCAAGTCACTTATGCTTGCCTACAGAGTGCTTGCTGGTTCTGCTCCCACTTACCTAAATGCTCTTGTAAGGGCAAATGTTACACCCAGGACGCTGCGCTCGTCTAGTGAGCGTCATTTGGCACTGCTGTCTGTGCAAGCACGGCAATCCAGACTATTCTCATTTGTAGTTCCACGTTGGTGGAACGAACTGCCTAGTACTACCAGAGCAGGGGCGTCCCTCTCTACCTTCAAGAAGCTTTTGAAGACCCAACTCTTCAGAGAGCACCTCCCTTCCTAACTGGCACCTGACTAGCGCTTAACTTGCACTTCAGCAGTTACATTCCTGCACATCTTTTTCCTTTTTTCTAGGTCGTTGTTTTCTAATTCTCATGTAAAGTAGTATTTATTGTTACACCATGCTTTTTATTGCTCTTAGCTTGACTGTTCTCTCCCTTGTACGTCGCTTTGGACAAAAGCGTCTGCTAAATGACTAAATGTAAATGTAAATTGTAAATGTAAAGATACTTAAATCAGTATTTGTGTCACACATTTTGCTATTCTCTTTACACACTTACCATATAACTGATAAATCATGTGAATTTTGTGAACACCTTTAAACTGTTTTGGTTTGTTTAATAAATCCTTTAGTTTGTTCTAAGAAAGCATACAATGAAAAATGACTAAAATTGTAAAATAATATGATCCTAAAAAAAACTACTGCCATTGGTGTTATAACTGCAGTAGATGTTTGTAATTACCTCTGATAGTGCACCCTCACAAATCCAATCATCTGGTTTTTTTTTCAGACTACCGTACTGTCGCCTATCCCATGTTTCATGTGGAGCTGTGTCCTTAGCTTTCCAGCGGCCACACTCTCCTCTTAGAGAGCTGGACATGAGTAGAAATTACCTGATGGACTCTGGGATTATTCTGCTGTACTCAGGACTCATAGATCCAAACTGTAAACTACAAATACTGAGGTCAGTGTATTGATGTTTGTTGTCTTTCAAAAGGCCACGTCACACCATGACGTTCTGGTCAAAGTTCTATGATTTTAGAGGAAACGTTGGTAATCGTCCATGGTCGCTGGTATTGCACCAGAAGAGCTTTGTGTGAAAGCTGGTGAATGCTGTAATCGTCAGTAATCGTCAGTGATCGGAGGAGGACGCTGGTCCAAAAAAAAAGTTTTGAACATGCACAAATGTTCTCATGGAGATCAGCGTTCTTCAACGTTTAATTTCAACGCTGGAGAACTTTCGTGGAACGTTTTATTAACTTTGCACGCGTTTGGCTATCGTAGTCAGTCGTTGGGTAGGGTAGACTGAGTACCTACAGTTGATGCACCCGAAATAACTTATGTGCGCAGCAATCCTGAGACGTGATTTTTAGTTTGGACATGCCTACTAACGTCCTCTTTGATCTAGGGAAATTTGAGCACCTAAACCATCTCTCGTTAGCCTGACGATGTCATACTCATAATTCTAGTCAGAATATGAGTCTGATACCACTCCAATGGGCTGTGATTATAGGGCGTGTTTCAACCGAACCAGGAGAAAAAATGCCTCTTCGCTCAATTGGTTACCTACAACCAATCAGAACGACGTAGTATGTGACCAGGGCCAGCTGATAAATTAAACTTTTACCGGATCCCGTAGGAAGGAAGGCAAAAACATCTTTTCGATTGACAAATGCCTTGATCGCGTTTCTCTGTTCCTCTTTCAAAATGAATGCACTGTCAATGTCTAAATGGACTCGAATCTATACATTTCAGCTCTCCAGCGGCAGCCATGTTTGTTGAAAACGAATTCAACCCGTGTGTTGATTACGTTACTGTTGATCATCTGTCCATCATCGTATAAAGCCCGCCTTGATAATTTGATTGGTCCGGAAATTTCTGTCCGGAGATAATTTCTCCCCAACGGAGCGACACCAGACCGAACTTCCCGACTTCAAATGTTGTGGGCGGGGCTAAGTTCGGTCTGGTATCCAGGCTAATATCTCGTAGGAAGATATCGGCGAAAGTTTTTTCACCAAGGGAAGATTTTGATTTTATCATGTCCCTTCTACAATTAATATGTTATTAACCATACGTGATCAACAAACACAACTTACATCATTGCAAACGTTATTCTGTGCACTATACATCTACATATTCAATGCTATCACGTCATGCAAGGTCATTGCATTCTAGCGAAAAGCGGAGTGGAGGGTATATGCTTGCTTGAGCCAGCATGAAGTAGATGTAGGCTACTGAACTTGAACATAGCTGAGCACTGTTATAGCTGGTGCTGTTCCATGGCAGATGGATATGATATGAAGACTCTTGTGATATGGACAATGTGTGTGGATGTGTTGATGTTTTCTAATAATAAACATTGAGAAACACAAATTCAGTGTCAAATTTAAATAATTTATTTTAATAACATAAAACCCCAGGAATAACGCCCGTTATTTCGTAAATCACAGTAATAATAACAGTAAATCTTCGTCCAAAGACATTGCTAGTGAAAGAGGCTTTGTATTCTTCTTACTTTCAGCAGCATTTATCATCTTCTTACTTGCAGCAGCGCTGGTAGCAGAAGCCCCCCTCACACCTTTTCATGGTCTTGGAGGCATGATGTTCACTGTTCAGATCAACTGAATCCACTATGATTTTCCAGCGTTTTATACCTGTTTGACCATAAAACCCACACGCCAGCAAAACGCTTTTCTGTCATTATTCACACGATAATTACACGCTTCACACGCTCTTCTAAGGTTGACTTATCATTTGTCGCGCTGGAGTGACATATCAGCACACGTTTGTCGTGGACCAGTGACACGTCACTTGGTCGGTGTTACCATAGTATACTATGTCTATGGGTGTTACACACTCCTCATGCGTCAGTCCCACGCTAGTCATGTGTCAGTCCTTCATCAGAAACCTTCCATTTCTGATGAATTATAGTACAAATGTTAGAAAAGTAAATTGTCTGTTGCATCTGTAAATACAATCCTCTAAGATATTTAAAACAGTAGTCATGTCAGGCATTTTGCTATTCTCTTTACACACTTACCCTGTAACTGATAAATCATATGAGTTTTGTGAATACCTTTAAACTGTTTTACTTAGTTTCATACATCTTTTAGTTTGTTTTAAGAAAGCATGAAATTAAAAATGACTAAAATTGTAAAACAATATATCCTAAAAAATATATGTTGCTTTTGGTGTTATAACTGCAGTACATGTCTGTAATTACCTTTGATAGTGCACCCTCACAAATCCAATCCTCTGTTTGCTTTCAGACTATCGTCCTGTCGCCTCTCCCATGTTTCATGTGGAGTTTTGGCCTCAGCTCTCCAGCAGCCCCACTGTCCTCTTATAGAGCTGGACATGAGTAATAATTACCTGATGGACTCTGATATTGAGCGGCTGTGCTTTGGACTCAAAAGTCTAAACTGTAAACTAGAAATACTGAGGTCAGTGTATTGATGTTTGTTGTCTTTCTAAGACTGTATGAACAAAATCAGTAGAGCACTACCAGAATAGCTTAGGAGGTGATGCAGACAGGCATAAAGGCTGAACCTTTCAAACAGAAACCTTCCATTTCTGATGAATTATAGTACAAATGTCAGAAAAGTAAATTCTCAGTTGCATCCGGTAATACAATCGTGTAAGATACTTAAAACAGTAGTCATGTCAGGCATTTTGCTATTCTCTTTACACACTTACCCTGTCATTTATAAATCATATGAATGTTGTGAATACCTTTAAACTGTTTTACTTAGTTTCATACATTTTTAAGTTTGTTTTAAGAAAGCATGAAATGAAAAATGACTAAAATTGTAAAAAAAAAATCTGCTGCTTTTGGTTATAACGGCAGGAAATGTCTGTAATTACCTCTGATAGTGCACCCTCACAAATCCAATCCTCTGTTTGCTTTCAGACTATCGTCCTGTCGCCTCTCTGATTATTCATGTGGAGTTTTGGCCTCAGCTCTCCAGCAGCCCCACTGTCCCCTTAGAGAGCTGGACATGAGTAGTAATTACCTGATGTGCTCTGGGGTTGAGCAGCTGTGCTCTGGACTCAAAAGTCCAAACTGTAAACTAGAAATACTGAGGTCAGTGTATTGATGTTTGTTTTCTTTCTAAGACTGTATGAACAAAATCAGTAGAGCACCTCCATTTCTGATGTATTGGATTAAACAAATGTAGAAATTAAGAATTAAGTACATTATATAAATCTTTATTTCAGACGCCAAGTTCCATATAAAATAACAGATATACGACTATAAAAAAGAGAGAAAAACAAGAAGATACAACATACATAATACAGTTAATTAAAAAGTATGAAGACTTTTGTGCCAATATCGTCTTATTTTGGAAGTAAATCGATAGCAGCTCTTTAGAGGGTTGACCAGAGCCTCTACTATACAGTTCTCAGATTTGTCCAGTCGACACATGAAACCATACATCAATTGTCTCAGGAGCGCCTCACAGGTTGGTACGTGCTTAGACACAAACAACTGACTAGCACTATGCCACCTAGGCACATGAAGCAGCAATCTAAAAGCATCATTGTAAGCTACTTTCAGTCTCTGTATACTCCTTTTCCTGTGATTAGACCACAACTGAGCAGTGTACAATGGTGTTATGTAGGTTCTAAACAGGGAACATTTAACTGAATCTGAGCACATAGAAAACTTCCTTAATAACATATTGGCCTGAGAATATATTGTACAGCGCTGTCGATATATATCGTTGTCATCTGTCCAATCATCAGAAATGACATGGCCCAGATATTTTATTTCCTCACAAACACCAAGGGGACTGCCAGATAAATAAAAGGTAGGGAAGGTTAATTTCCTGTCCTGATTACTTCTGACTATCATTATGTGGCTTTTCTTTGCATTATACTGTATTTTATATCATGATCTATGCCATACTGAGAGCACACCCTCAGCATCTGTTGCAGCCCAGCACTATATGAGTACATTGTCAATTGCATCAGTAATTACAATCCTTTGAGTTCAACAAACTATTGTGCCAGGCATTTTGCCATTCTCTTTATAAAATTAGTCTTTGTTCCATAACTGATAACTCATGCAAATATGTGGTGTCAGTGAATTCTATTTATACTTTGGTCAGTGTATTAATGCATGGTGTCTCAGACTAATCTTACAAAATTAGGAGAGCAGTGGTGACAATTTTGGAGGTGACAGTCTAGACAGTCACTAGACTGATCACACTCATAAATTACTTGTAGCAAGGAAATGTACTCAGCTCTAATTTTAAGAGATGCTTGATGACCCTCTGAAACAAATTGAGAGCAGAGGAGATAAAGATACATTCTGGAAACTATGTAGAGTGAATTGACAGACCTGATAGATCAGTTGACGGAAGATAAACATAGTACGCGTCAAACAGAATCCTACCAGATGTCAGATGTAGATTGAACTGCAAATTCTTGATGGCTGCTTCAAATAGAAATCTACTATTGTCAGGTTAGTACAGATATTGGACAGAAAAGGACTCTAGCTCAGCTGATAAAGATTAACTTCACTGCCACATCAACTAATTACTCAACCATTTATGCTTGATTGCGCCCTGCTTTGTGTTAGTGAAATTTGCGAAATACAGTGGGGAAAATAAGTATTTGAACCCCTGCCGATTTCGCAAGTTTGGCCACTTGCAAAGAAATGTGTGATCTATAATTGTAATAGTAGGTGTATTTTAACAGTGAGAAACAGAATATCAGCAAAAAAATCCAGAAAACTTAATTTGCATTTGATGCAGAAAATAAGTATTTGAACCCATAGCAAAACATGACTTAGTACTTGGTGGAATAACCCTTGTTGGCAAGCACAGACGTCAGACTTTTCTTGTAGTTGGTCACCAGGTTTACACACATCTCAGGAGGGATTTTGGTCCACTCCTCTTTGCAGATCCTCTCCAAATCCTTAAGGTTGCGTTTTCAATGGGAGGGAATGAGGGAATGAGGGAATGAGGTTCAAGCCCAATATTCCACATTACATGGCCCCATCTATAGTCCCCTCGATGCAGTGGAGTCGTCCTGTACCCTTGGCAGAGAAACAGCCCCAAAGCATAATGTTTCCACCTCCATGCTTGACGGTGGGGATGGTGTCATATTCAGCATTCTTCCCCCTCCAAACGCGGCAAGTCGAGTTGATGCCAAAGAGCTTGATTTTGGTCTCATCTGACCACATCCTGTCTCCCAATCCTCCTTAGAATCATTCAAGTGTTCATTGGAAAACTTCAGACGGCCCTGTACATGTGCTTCCTTGAGCAGGGGGACCTTGCGAGTTCTGCAGTACTTTAAACCATTACGGCGTAGTGTGTTGCCAATGGTTTTCTTGGTGACTGTGGTCCCAGCTGCCTTGAGATCATTCACAAGCTCCCCCTGTGTAGTTCTGGGGTTATTCTGAACCTTTCGGATGATCACCGATACCGCACGAGGGGATATCTTGCATGGAGCCCCAGACCTAGAGCGATTGACAGTTGTTTGGTGTTGCTTCCATTTACGAATAATCGCACCAATAGTTGTCTGCTTCTCACCAAGCTGCTTGCCGATGGTTTTGTAACCCATTCCAGCCTTGTGCAGGTCTACAATCTTATCTCTGACGTCCTTGATCAACTCTTTGGTCTTGCCCATGGTGGTGAGGTTGAAGGTGTGAAGTATGATTCTTTGGACAGGTTTCTTTTATACACGTCACCAGTTGAGATCAGGTGTACCTTGTTAGGCCTAATGAGGACTAATCTGTGGGCTTCTTGGGCACATAACTGGTCATTGGGAGCCAGAATTCTTGCTGTTTGCTTGGGGGTTCAAATACTTATTTTCTGCATCAAATACAAATAAAGTCATAAATGTTATAAAATGCAGTTTTCTGGATTTAATTGTTGATATTCTATTTCTCACTGTTAAAATACACCTACCATTACAATTATAGATCACACATTTCTTTGCAAGTGGCCAAACTTGCGAAATCGGCAGGGGTTCAAATACTTATTTTCCCCACTGTATAGGTAGGTATCCTTGCCTATTCTCACAGAGTGGTTTCTCCTGCGTGAAGCTCGTTTGTACTGCTTGTTGCCCTGTGAAATTAGGGTCCTATGTCTTGTTTAGTGTAACATTAATGTTGTAGCCATTCCATGGTGTTGGTAGTAGTGGTTAGCGTCACCGGCCCACAAGCAGTCAACCTCAGTTTGACTCTTGGCTTCTGGACGATACCAATGGAAGTTGCTAAATACCTTTTGGTCAAAAAGCCAGGTATACATTTCAGAAATGTTGTTCCGGAGAACTCATTATTTTTGGTATAAGACAGAGCAAATATATGTTTAGATACACAGACCAGCTAGCAACATTATGGTACAACTGGTAAACATTATTGTTGTATTTTCTTATTTTCAAAATGTAGACTTTCCGGATGTGGGCTCACAAACAGGAGCTGTTGGATTTTAAACTCATTTTTGAATTCCTACTATTCGTGCTTGAGGGAGCTGGATGTGAGCAACAATCTTTTGGAAGACACAGGAGTGAACCTACTTAAAGAGAGACTGGAAGATCCTAAGTGTAAAATGGAGACACTCACGTAAGTGATTGAGGTTGGAATGAATTGAGATTTTTAAGCTATAGCACTTACCGGTTGTGCTTCTGTGAGCAAATAAAGGACAGTTATAAAAAGTCCTGTTGGTTATGGGGGTGGATAGATGTGAGTAAAGATGTCTGTGCCAAAGTGTTAAAAGTATTTTACCTAATGTAATGTGTTAAAAGTATGTATTGATGTTCCAGGGCCTAGTGAGGGCAAGTATGTCCAGACAGTGGCACATTCTCCCATCCCATCTATACAAAGACTCCAACTGAAGCCATCCCTTGTTTTACTGTAGGGAAATATTGAAATCAGTCATACTCTTTTAGTGGAAACTGTGTTCCTCATATTCCTATACAACTTTACATACAAATCTTTGCCTATTAAGTACACACAAAGAGGTCAATGGTAGTAAACAACACCAATGTGATGACAAGGGTATATTTTTCAAGAAGGTTTGGTTAAATTTGTAATATTAGGCGGTGGATTTTGCATTGATGAATACAAATGTTTGAATTTGTATAGCACCTGTCTATCTCCCATTAAGTGCCTCTGGAGGGGACTCCATCTCTCCTCCATTAGTTATTATGTATCATC